>NW_026513010.1:0-24742 GCF_027579735.1 Bombina bombina
ATCTCCTGATTAATATTCTTGTTTGAAACAACTTTAGGAAGAAAACCAGGATTAGTACTTAACACCACCTTATCCGAATGAAAAAATCAGATAAGTAGAATCAAATTGTAATGCCAAAAGCTCGGATACTCTTTGAGCAAAAGAAATAGCAACCAGAAACAAAAAACTTTCCAAGATAATAACTTAATATCTACGGAATACATAGGTTGAAACGGAACCCCTTGAAGAACTCTAATAACCAAATTTAAACTCCAAGGAGGAGCAATTGGTCTAAATACAGGCCTGATTCTAGTCAGAGCCTGACAAAAAGATTGCACATCTGGAACATCCGCTAGATGCTCTTGAAATAAAATAGATAAAGAAGAAATCTGTTCCTTTAAGGAACTTGCTGATAACCCCTTCTCCAATCCTTCTTGGAGAAAAGACAAAATACTGGAAATCCTAACCCTACTCCAAGAGTAGCCCCATGGATTCACACCAATAAAGATATTTACGCCATATCTTATGGTGAATTTTCCTAGTAACAGACTAACAAGCCTGAATTAAAGTATCTACAAGCGAATCAGAAAAACCTCGCTTAGACAAAACTAAGCGTTCCATCTCCAAACAGACAGCTGCAGAGAAACTAGATTCAGATGATGGAAGGGACCCTGAATGAGAGGGTCTTTCCTCAAAGAAAGCTTCCACGGTGGCTAGGATGACATGTCCACCAGATCGGCATACCAAATCCCGCAAGGCCATGCAGAGGCGAAGAGAATCACTGATACCTTCTCCTGCTTGACTCGAGCAATCACCCTGGGAAGAAGAGAGAACGTAGGGAATACATAAGCTAGGCTGAAAAACCAAGGTAATGCCAAGGCATCTATCAGCTCGGCTTGGGATCCCTGGACCTTGATTCGTATCTCGGAAGCTTGGCACTCTAAAGAGATGCCATGAGATCCAACTCCGGTCTGCCCCATCTGAGAATCAGGTTGGAAAATACCTCCGGATGGAGTTCCCACTCTCCCAGAAGAGCCCTGAGCTCGCTCTGAGTACCAGGAAGTCTATAAAAAGAATAGACTCTGCCAGAGTCCACACACTGCTAAATCAAGTTCCCTGGAATAGATGATCCAGAGACTAACCCGCATAGTCTCCTTTCCCTGATTATGCTTAACAGCATATACCTGAAGTGAAAGCAACAAACGGAAATGTAAGGAACCCAAAATACCGCTCAGTTGATCAACCTTAAAAGGATGAAAGACAGAGGAGACCACACCGGAGATCGAATCCGCAACCCTTGGGTTGTCACAACGTTCAGCCACAGCGCCGTAGCATGCTGAGCTACCTGTCCGGTTATTGTGGCTTGCTGACACCAGCAGTCTGACTATACCTTACTAATCCACTGAAGGCCAAAAAGTGGATTGAAGAACTAGGCGAAAAATGATAGAAAGTAATTTCCTGACCTAAGACAGAAAATCCTACATAAATATGGAATCGGTCACGATTCCTAAGAAAAACTACCAATAAGCTTAGGACTAAGGAACACTTGTCCAAAGACACCTTCCTCTCATGGAATCACGGGAAGTATAACACCATGTCCGAGTAAATCCTGCTTGTTGTAAGGATGACGCTGGGAATAGGACATCAGCCAGAAAGAGCTCCATTGCAATGTCTCAAAACTGAAGCATCGCCAATGGCGATCCCAGAGTCTTCGTAAGAACTTGAAACTATGGCAAGATCGAAAAGACCACAAATAGACCACAAATAGAAGTATCTAGAAGGTCAAACCCAAAAACTTGAGACGATTCTCGTGAACGACACATGAATGTACCTGATCTGAAATCCACCGTTGTCATAAAATGACCCACTAGGATTAAGGGAAGAATGGCACAATAAAAGTACCCCTCCTGAAGGACAGTACCCTTCTCACAAAATGGTTTGAGGATTCCTGTTTTATGAAAACAAGATCCTGGATCAGTATTAAAATTGGAACCATCACTCCCAGGTCTAAGAGATCCCCTGCAAAAAGCAAGGACTTACTCTCCTTTTGTCTAAGCTTCAGACAAGATTGAAAGCAGAATTGTCTCTGGGAGAAAAAACATTTAAGCTTAAAACCAAACTTAAGTGAAAAAATATATACACATATAACCGTAAAACAAGGCTCCAACCATAATGTACCAAAAAAATGGGACCGAGCCCAAGGCCCCAGTATAAAAACTGGAAGGGAAGAAATAGAAAGAAAGGAATCAGCCATATGAAAACCTTTATCCAGTCCTGGATGTTATCCAGGGAAACTACTGACTGAATAGCATCAGACAGTGCAACAAACCAAAATGCCATCACACTAGTGACGGTAACAAAGCACACAGAAGGTTGCCCTTGTAAACCCTGATACGTGTCCCAATACTTAAAATATATATATTTTTTATAGGACTACCCTCTAAGGTTATAGAAGTTCTTGTAGTGAAGTCTAACTACACCTTTCCCCTTAAGGAGAGTCGCCCAGTCTCTTTAGCTGAGTCGGCAATGAAAAACAGTCTTGAAAATATAGGGAATACTTAAAGGGACATTATACACATTTTTTCTTTGCATAAATGTTTTGTAGATGATCTATTTATATAGCCCATAAAGTTTTTTTTTTTTTAAATGTATAGTTTTGCTTATTTTTAAATAACATTGCTCTGATTTTCAGGCTCCTAACCAAGCCCAAAAGTTTTATGTGAATACTGTCAGCTACCTACTCCAGCTTGCTCCTGTTTGTGTAAAGGGTCTTTTCATATGCAAAAGAAGGGGGAAGTGTCTTATTTCCCACTTGCAGTGGGCTTTCCAGCTACCTTTTCAATAGAGCTAAACTGAGAGCTTCTAAGTAAGTTTTAAAACAGTTTTATACTGGATTTTTATATCAGTATCTGTGCATCTTATTCTTTATAGTAGTGTCTATTAAATGCAGTTATATGAAAATGAGTGCATACTGTCCCTTTAAGGTACCACTTCCGTCTGAAACTGAGAGCCTCAGAAACAAGGAGGAACCTAATGGAAAAGCAATTCCTCTAGCAATACTTTTACCTTGTGTAAAAGTATAGAACGCATCATAACTCCGAGTGGAATGTAAAGGAAACGCAGGGCACTGCATGACTATAGAAGAAATCTGTGGCCATGTGATAACAGACTCCCAAACAGCAATCGCCGAAGAGGGAGTAGGTTCAAAAAGGAAAATTAAATTTGACAATCAACTATTCTTGAGTGCGTTTGTTGCATCCTCAGTCATAAAGGATGAACTAATAAACAGCTGAAATTAATTTAATATAACGCACATAGAAACAAGATGTTACCGTCTCATTAAATCTAAAGTAACTTAGTCTTTTGAGCTTTAGTACCATCCTACGTCACAAAGGATGACTTAACCAACAAAACAGCCGCAATTGTTTTAATAAAATTTACACAGAAAAAATAATACTGTCTCTTTAAATTTTAAAAGAATGTTTGATTTCTGTCATTCAGAAACAACTCAATAACCTATCAACATTGCTGTAACAAGACATAGCTATGTACATCAAAAGCAAAGTCTTTACAAGGAACCGCAGAGCACTGCCTGTGGGTCATAATTTATGTAGGATACTAGAGTGTAGAAAATAGTGGTATGGATTGACCTTTGGTTTAGTAGGCAGCAAACAACCACTGAGCCACCGCATCTAACCGGTATTACCAGACTCCTAACAGGCACCACCTTAGAAGGAGTACTGTAATTACAAAAAAAAAATCTAACACAGGAAAATATGTTACTAACACTTTAAATTTTAAAAAGGATAACATTTTTCCTCTATATTAACTTGCAGAAATTATCCAAGTATTATGTTAACCGTGTTGGAAAACAAGATTTATGCTTACCTGATAAATTTATTTCTCTTGTGGTATATCCAGTCCACGGATTCATCCATTACTTGTGGGATATTCTCCTTCCCAACAGGAAGCTGCAAGAGGATCACCCACAGCAGAGCTGTCTATATAGCTCCTCCCCTAACTGCAACCACCCAGTCATTCGACCGAAGACAAGCAAAAGAAAGGAGAAACTATAGGGTGCAGTGGTGACTGTAGTTTAAAAATTAAAAAACACCAGCCTTAAAAAGACAGGGCGGGCCGTGGACTGGATACACCACAAGAAAAATACATTTATCAGGTAAGCATAAATTTTGTTTTCTCCTGTAAGGTGTATCCAGTCCACGGATTCATCAATTACTTGTGGGATACCAATACCAAAGCTATAGGACACGGATGAAGGGAGGGACAAGGCAGGCGCTTAAACGGAAGGCACCACTGCCTGTAAGACCTTTCTCCCAAAAATAGCCTCTGAAGAAGCAAAAGTATCAAATTTGTAGAATTTAGAAAAAGTATGAAGCGAAGACCAAGTCACCGCCTTACAAATCTGTTCAACAGAAGCCTCATTTTTAAAGGCCCATGTGGAAGCCTCCGCTCTAGTGGAATGAGCTGTAATTCTTACAGGAGGCTGCTGGCCAGCAGTCTCATAAGTTAAGCGGATTATACTTCTTAACCAAAAAGAAAGAGAAGTTGCTGAAGCCTTTTGGCCTTTCCTCTGTCCAGAGTAGACAACAAACAATGCAGATGTTTGACGAAAATATTTAGTAGCTTGTAAATAAAACTTTAAAGCACGAACCACGTCAAGATTGTGTAATAGACGTTCCTTCTTTGAAGAAGGATTAGGACACAGTGACGGAACAACAATCTCTTGATTGATATTCTTATTGGATACCACCTTAGGAAGAAACCCAGGTTTGGTACGCAAAACTACCTTATCTGCATGGAATATCAGATAAGGGGAATCACACTGCAAGGCAGATAACTCTGAAACTCTTCAAGCCGAAGAGATAGCTACCAAGAAAAGAACTTTCCAAGATAAAAGCTTGATATCTATGGAATGCAGAGGTTCAAACGGAACCCCTTGAAGAACTTTAAGAACTAAATTTAAATTCCATGGCGAAGCAACAGGTTTAAACACAGGCTTGATTCTAACTAAAGCCTGACAAAACGCCTGAACGTCTGGAACATCCACCAGACGCTTGTGCAAAAGAATAGACAGAGCAGAAATCTGTCCCTTTAAGGAACTAGCTGACAATCCCTTCTCCAATCCTTCTTGGAGAAAAGATAATATCCTGGGAATCCTGACTTTACTCCATGAGTAACCCTTGGATTCACACCAATGAAGATATTTACGCCATATCTTATAATAGATTTTCCTGGTGACAGGCTTTCGAACCTGAATTAAGGTATCAATGACCGACTCGGAAAAACCACGTTTAGACAAAATCAAGCGTTCAATCTCCAAGCAGACGCAGAGAAATTAGATTTGGATGTTTGAAGGGACCTTGAAGTAGAAGGTCCTGCCTCAGCGGCAGAGTCCAAGGTGGAAAGGATGACATGTCCACCAGATCTGCGTACCAAGTCCTGCGTGGCCACGCAGGAGCTATCAAAATCAGGGAGGGAGCAGAGGAAACGGTGGAAACACATAAGCCAGGTTGAAAGACCAAGGCGCTGCTAGAGCATCTATCAGCGCTGCCTTGGGATCCCTGGACCTGAACCCGTAACAAGGAAGCTTGGCGTTCTGACGATATGCCATGAGATCCAGTTCTGGTTTGCCCCAAAGTTTAATAAACTGTGCAAACACCTCCGGGTGGAGTTCCCACTCCCCCGGATGAAAAGTCTGTCGACTTAGAAAATCTGCCTCCCAGTTCTCTACTCCTGGGATATGGATAGCTGATAGATGGCAAGAGTGAACCTCTGCCCATAGAATTATTTTTGAAACCTCCAACATTGCTAGGGAACTCCTTGTTCCCCCTTGATGGTTGATGTAAGCTACAGTCGTGATGTTGTCCGACTGAAATCTGATGAACCTGACCGCAGCTAGCTGAGGCCAAGCCTGCAGAGCATTGAATATCGCTCTTAGTTCCAGAATGTTTATCGGAAGGAGTGTCTCCTCCTGAGTCCACAAGCCCTGAGCCTTCAGGGAGTTCCAGACTGCACCCCAGCCCAGAAGGCTGGCATCTGTCATTACAATTGTCCAATCTGGCCTGCGGAAGGTCATACCCTTGGACAGATGGACCCGAGATAGCCACCAGAGAAGAGAATCCCTGGTCTCTTGATCCAGATTTAGTAGAGGGGACAAATCTGTGTAATCCCCATTCCACTGACTGAGCATGCAGAGTTGCAGCGTTCTGAGATGTAGGCGGGCAAACGGCACTATGTCCATTGCCGCTACCATTAAGCCGATTACTTCCATACAGAGAGCCACTGAAGGGCGAGAAGTAGAATAAAGAACATGGAACAGGAATTTAGAAGTTTTGACAACCTGGCCTCTGTCAGGTACATCTTCATTTCTACAGAATCTATCAGAGTTCCTAGGAAGGAAACTCTTGTGAGAGGGGATAGAGAACTTTTTTCTTCGTTCACTTTCCACTCATGCGACCTTAGAAATGCCAGAACAATGTCCGTGTGAGACCTGGCAACTTGAAAAGTCGACGCCTGTATCAGAATGTCGTCTGAGTAAGGGGCTACTGCTTTAGCCCGCGGCCTTAGGACCGCTAGAAGGGACCCTAGAACCTTTGTAAAGATTCTTGGTGCCGTGGCCAACCCGAAGGGAAGAGCCACAAACTGGTAGTGCCTGTATTGACCCTCCTGGATCATAGGAAGGATGGTTCGAATAGTCTCCATCTTGAAGGATGGGACTCTAAAAAAAATTTTAAGATCTTGAGATCTAAGATTGGTCTGAATGTTCCCTCTTTCTTGGGAACAACAAACATATTTGAATAAAAGCCCTGTCCCTGTTCCTCCTGAGGAACTGGGTGGATCACTCCCATAACTAGGAGGTCTTGAACACAATGTAAGAATGTTTCTCTCTTTATCTGGTTTGCAGATAAAAGTGAGAGATGAAATCTCCCTTTAGGGGGAGAGGTTTTGAATTCCAGAAGATAACCCTTGAACACAATTTCCAATGCCCAGGGATCCTGGACATCTCTTGCCCAAGCCTGGGCGAAGAGAGTCTGCCCCCTACTAGATCCGTTTCCGGATCGGGGGCTGCTCCTTCATGCTGTCTTAGAGGCAGCAGCAGGCTTCTTGGCCTGTTTCCCCTTGTTCCAAGCCTGGTTAGGTCTCCAGACCGGCTTAGACTGGGCAAAAGTTCCCTCTTGTTTTGTGTTAGAGGAAGTTGAAGAAGCGCCACTCTTGAAGTTTCGAAAGGGCCGAAAACTAGACTGTTTGGTCCTTAATTTGTTGGACCTGTCTTGAGGAAGGGCGTGACCTTTTCCTCCAGTGATGTCAGAAATGATCTCCTTCAGTCCAGGCCCGAATAGGATCTGTCCTTTGAAGGGAATGTTGAGAAGTTTAGACTTTAAAGTCACGTCAGCTGACCAGGATTTAAGCCATAGCGCCCTACGCGCCTGAATAGCAAAACCTGAATTTTTTAGCCGTTAGCTTGGTTAAATGAACAACGGCGTCAGAAACAAATGAATTGGCTAGCTTAAGGGCCCCAAGCTTGTCAATAATATCTTCCAACTGGGTTTCAACCTGTAGAGCCTCCTCTAGGGACTCAAACCAGAAAGCCGCGGGGGCAATGCATGTAAGAGGCTGGAGAATAAAACCTTGTTGAATAAAAATTTTCTTAAGGTAACCCTCTAATTTTTTATCCATTGGATCTAGAAAAGCACAACTGTCCTCGACAGGGATAGTGGTACACTTAGCTAGAGTAGAAACTGCTCCCTCCACCTTAGGGACCGTCTGCCATAAGTCCCGTGTAGCAGCGTCTATCGGAAACATCTTTTAAAAACAGAAGGGGGAGAGAACGGTACACCTGGTCTATCCCATTCCTTAGTAATATTTTCAGAAAATCTTTTAGGGATTGGAAAAACATCAGTGTAAGTAGGTACTGCATAGTATTTATCCAATCTACATAATTTCTCTGGGACTACAATAGTGTCACAGTCGTCTAGAGTTGCTAAAACCTCCCTGAGCAATACGCGGAGGTGTTCAAGCTTAAATTTAAATGTAGACATATCAGAATCAGATTGAAGTATCTTCCCTGAATCAGAAAAATCACCCACAGATTGAAGCTCCCCTGCTTCAGCTTCATTATATTGTGAGGGTGTATCAGAGATAGCTACTAAAGCGTCAGAGAGCTCTGTATTTATTCTAGTCCCAGAGCTGTCTCGCTTTCCTTGCAATCCTGGCAGTTTAGATAATACCTCTGTAAGGGTATGATTCATAACTGCCGCCATGTCTTGCAAGGTATACGCAATGGGCGCGCTAGATGTACTTGGCGTCCCCTGAGCGGGATTTATAGGATCTGACACGTGGGGATAGTTAGACGCCATAACTTCCTCCTTGTCAATTTCTTCTGGTGATAATTTTTTTAAAGCCAGAATATGGTCTTTGTAATCTATAGTAAAATCAGTGCATTTGGTACACATTCTAAGAGGGGGTTCCACAATGGCTTCTAAACATAATGAACAATGAGTTTCCTCTATGTCAGACATGTTTAAACAGACTAGTAATGAGACCAGCACGCTTGGAAAACACTTTAACCCCTTAATGACAACTGACGTACCAGGTACGTCATGCATTAACAAGCAGTTAATGACAATAGACGTACCTGGTACGTCAGTTGTCTAACAGAGTGCTGGAAGTGATCACAACCACTTCCAGCAGCTCTGAGGGTATTGCAGTGATGCCTCGATATGGAGGCATCCTGCAATACCCTTTTACAAGCTTCCGATGCAGAGAGAGCCACTCTGTGGCCCTCTCTGCACTGGTAGCGATGGTGCCGATGGTGCCGTTTGACCGGGTGGGAGGAGGGAGCGTGTGCGCGCGTGCACGGTGCGCGCGCACGTGCACGAGGGTGTGCACGTGGACGCGCGTGCACGTGCACGCATTAGCCACACTGACACCAATGAAGTTAGGAAGGGGGAAAAAAAGTTAAAAAAAAATTTTTCTCCATATAAAAGGATCTGGGAGGGGGAGGGGGTGGGCGTATTGTGGGGGGGGGGGGGCTGCTACACTACAGAAATAATTAAAAATAAAATTAAAATACTTTGGTTTGTGGGGCCAAACTGGGTACTGGCAGACAGCTGCCAGTACCCAAGATGGCGGTAATTAGGTAGGGGAGAGGGTTAGAGAGCTGGAGGGGGGGGGATCAGGGAGGTTGGTGCTAAGGAAGGGGTTCATCACAACTAAAATATTTTATTATTTTTATTTAAAAAACAAACAAAAAACTCTTTTATTTAGTACTGGCAGACTTTCTGCCAGTACTTAAGATGGCGGTAACAATTGTGGGGTGGGGGAGGGAAGAGAGCTGTTTGGGAGGGATCAGGGGGTGGGATGTGTCAGGTGGGAGGCTGATCTCTAAAATTAACCCTGCAAGCTCCTTACAAGCTACCTAATTTAACCCCTTCACTGCTGGACATAATTCACGTGTGGTGCGCAGCAGCATTTAGCGGCCTTCTAATTACCAAAAAACAGAATTTATGTTTACCTGATAAATTACTTTCTCCAACGGTGTGTCCGGTCCACGGCGTCATCCTTACTTGTGGGATATTCTCTTCCCCAACAGGAAATGGCAAAGAGCCCAGCAAAGCTGGTCACATGATCCCTCCTAGGCTCCGCCTACCCCAGTCATTCGACCGACGTTAAGGAGGAATATTTGCATAGGAGAAACCATATGGTACCGTGGTGACTGTAGTTAAAGAAAATAAATTATCAGACCTGATTAAAAAAACCAGGGCGGGCCGTGGACCGGACACACCGTTGGAGAAAGTAATTTATCAGGTAAACATAAATTCTGTTTTCTCCAACATAGGTGTGTCCGGTCCACGGCGTCATCCTTACTTGTGGGAACCAATACCAAAGCTTTAGGACACGGATGAAGGGAGGGAGCAAATCAGGTCACCTAAATGGAAGGCACCACGGCTTGCAAAACCTTTCTCCCAAAAATAGCCTCAGAAGAAGCAAAAGTATCAAACTTGTAAAATTTGGTAAAAGTGTGCAGTGAAGACCAAGTCGCTGCCCTACATATCTGATCAACAGAAGCCTCGTTCTTGAAGGCCCATGTGGAAGCCACAGCCCTAGTGGAATGAGCTGTGATTCTTTCGGGAGGCTGCCGTCCGGCAGTCTCGTAAGCCAATCTGATGATGCTTTTAATCCAAAAAGAGAGAGAGGTAGAAGTTGCTTTTTGACCTCTCCTTTTACCGGAATAAACAACAAACAAGGAAGATGTTTGTCTGAAATCCTTTGTAGCATCTAAATAGAATTTTAGAGCGCGAACAACATCCAAATTGTGCAACAAACGTTCCTTCTTTGAAACTGGTTTCGGACACAGAGAAGGTACGATAATCTCCTGGTTAATGTTTTTGTTAGAAACAACTTTTGGAAGAAAACCAGGTTTAGTACGTAAAACCACCTTATCTGCATGGAACACCAGATAAGGAGGAGAACACTGCAGAGCAGATAATTCTGAAACTCTTCTAGCAGAAGAAATTGCAACTAAAAACAAAACTTTCCAAGATAATAACTTAATATCAACGGAATGCAAGGGTTCAAACGGAACCCCCTGAAGAACTGAAAGAACTAAATTGAGACTCCAAGGAGGAGTCAAAGGTTTGTAAACAGGCTTAATTCTAACCAGAGCCTGAACAAAGGCTTGAACATCTGGCACAGCGGCCAGCCTTTTGTGAAGTAACACAGACAAGGCAGAAATCTGTCCCTTCAGGGAACTTGCAGATAATCCTTTTTCCAATCCTTCTTGAAGGAAGGATAGAATCCTAGGAATCTTAACCTTGTCCCAAGGGAATCCTTTAGATTCACACCAACAGATATATTTTTTCCAAATTTTGTGGTAAATCTTTCTAGTTACAGGCTTTCTGGCCTGAACAAGAGTATCGATAACAGAATCTGAGAATCCTCGCTTCGATAAGATCAAGCGTTCAATCTCCAAGCAGTCAGCTGGAGTGAAACCAGATTCGGATGTTCGAACGGACCCTGAACAAGAAGGTCTCGTCTCAAAGGTAGCTTCCAAGGAGGAGCCGATGACATATTCACCAGATCTGCGTACCAAGTCCTGCGTGGCCACGCAGGAGCTATCAAGATCACCGACGCCCTCTCCTGATTGATCCTGGCTACCAGCCTGGGGATGAGAGGAAACGGCGGGAACACATAAGCTAGTTTGAAGGTCCAAGGTGCTACTAGTGCATCCACTAGAGCCGCCTTGGGATCCCTGGATCTGGACCCGTAGCAGGGAACTTTGAAGTTCTGACGAGAGGCCATCAGATCCATGTCTGGAATGCCCCACAGCTGAGTGACTTGGGCAAAGATTTCCGGATGGAGTTCCCACTCCCCCGGATGCAATGTCTGACGACTCAGAAAATCCGCTTCCCAATTTTCCACTCCTGGGATGTGGATAGCAGACAGGTGGCAGGAGTGAGACTCCGCCCATAGAATGATTTTGGTCACTTCTTCCATCGCCAGGGAACTCCTTGTTCCCCCCTGATGGTTGATGTACGCAACAGTTGTCATGTTGTCTGATTGAAACCGTATGAACTTGGCCCTCGCTAGCTGAGGCCAAGCCTTGAGAGCATTGAATATCGCTCTCAGTTCCAGAATATTTATCGGTAGAAGAGATTCTTCCCGAGACCAAAGACCCTGAGCTTTCAGGGATCCCCAGACCGCGCCCCAGCCCATCAGACTGGCGTCGGTCGTGACAATGACCCACTCTGGTCTGCGGAATGTCATCCCTCGTGACAGGTTGTCCAGGGACAGCCACCAACGGAGTGAGTCTCTGGTCCTCTGATTTACTTGTATCTTCGGAGACAAGTCTGTATAGTCCCCATTCCACTGACTGAGCATGCACAGTTGTAATGGTCTTAGATGAATGCGTGCAAAAGGAACAATGTCCATTGCCGCTACCATCAACCCGATCACTTCCATGCACTGAGCTATGGAAGGAAGAGGAACGGAATGAAGTATCCGACAAGAGTCTAGAAGTTTTGTTTTTCTGGCCTCTGTCAGAAAAATCCTCATTTCTAAGGAGTCTATTATTGTTCCCAAGAAGGGAACCCTTGCTGACGGAGATAGAGAACTCTTTTCCACGTTCACTTTCCATCCGTGAGATCTGAGAAAGGCCAGGACAATGTCCGTGTGAGCCTTTGCTTGAGGAAGGGACGACGCTTGAATCAGAATGTCGTCCAAGTAAGGTACTACAGCAATGCCCCTTGGTCTTAGCACAGCTAGAAGGGACCCTAGTACCTTTGTGAAAATCCTTGGAGCAGTGGCTAATCCGAAAGGAAGCGCCACGAACTGGTAATGTTTGTCCAGGAATGCGAACCTCAGGAACCGATGATGTTACTTGTGGATAGGAATATGTAGATACGCATCCTTTAAATCCACCGTGGTCATGAATTGACCTTCCTGGATGGAAGGAAGAATAGTTCGAATGGTTTCCATCTTGAACGATGGAACCTTGAGAAACTTGTTTAAGATCTTGAGATCTAAGATTGGTCTGAACGTTCCCTCTTTTTTGGGAACTATAAACAGATTGGAGTAGAACCCCATCCCTTGTTCTCTTAATGGAACGGGATGAATCACTCCCATTTTTAACAGGTCTTCTACACAATGTAAGAATGCCTGTCTTTTTATGTGGTCTGAAGACAACTGAGACCTGTGGAACCTCCCCCTTGGGGGAAGTCCCTTGAATTCCAGAAAATAACCTTGGGAGACTATTTCTAGCGCCCAAGGATCCAGAACATCTCTTGCCCAAGCCTGAGCGAAGAGAGAGAGTCTGCCCCCCACCAGATCCGGTCCCGGATCGGGGGCCAACATTTCATGCTGTCTTGGTAGCAGTGGCAGGTTTCTTGGCCTGCTTTCCCTTGTTCCAGCCTTGCATTGGTCTCCAAGCTGGCTTGGCTTGAGAAGTATTACCCTCTTGCTTAGAGGACGTAGCACTTTGGGCTGGTCCGTTTCTACAAAAGGGACGAAAATTAGGTTTATTTTTTGCCTTGAAAGGCCGATCCTGAGGAAGGGCGTGGCCCTTACCCCCAGTGATATCCGAGATAATCTCTTTCAAGTCAGGGCCAAACAGCGTTTTCCCCTTGAAAGGAATGTTAAGTAGCTTGTTCTTGGAAGACGCATCAGCCGACCAAGATTTCAACCAAAGCGCTCTGCGCGCCACAATAGCAAACCCAGAATTCTTAGCCGCTAACCTAGCCAATTGCAAAGTGGCGTCTAGGGTGAAAGAATTAGCCAATTTGAGAGCATTGATTCTGTCCATAATCTCCTCATAAGGAGGGGAATCACTGTCGACCGCCTTTATCAGCTCATCGAACCAGAAACATGCGGCTGTAGCGACAGGGACAATGCATGAAATTGGTTGTAGAAGGTAACCCTGCTGAACAAACATCTTTTTAAGCAAACCTTCTAATTTTTTATCCATAGGATCTTTGAAAGCACAACTATCCTCTATGGGTATAGTGGTGCGTTTGTTTAAAGTGGAAACCGCTCCCTCGACCTTGGGGACTGTCTGCCATAAGTCCTTTCTGGGGTCGACCATAGGAAACAATTTTTTAAATATGGGGGGAGGGACGAAAGGAATACCGGGCCTTTCCCATTCTTTATTAACAATGTCCGCCACCCGCTTGGGTATAGGAAAAGCTTCTGGGAGCCCCGGCACCTCTAGGAACTTGTCCATTTTACATAGTTTCTCTGGGATGACCAACTTGTCACAATCATCCAGAGTGGATAATACCTCCTTAAGCAGAATGCGGAGATGTTCCAACTTAAATTTAAATGCAATCACATCAGGTTCAGCTTGTTGAGAAATGTTCCCTGAATCAGTAATTTCTCCCTCAGACAAAACCTCCCTGGCCCCATCAGACTGAGTTAGGGGCCCTTCAGAAATATTAATATCAGCGTCGTCATGCTCTTCAGTATCTAAAACAGAGCAGTCGCGCTTACGCTGATAAGTGTTCATTTTGGCTAAAATGTTTTTGACAGAATTATCCATTACAGCCGTTAATTGATGCATAGTAAGGAGTATTGGCGCGCTAGATGTACTAGGGGCCTCCTGAGTGGGCAAGACTCGTGTAGACGAAGGAGGGAATGATGCAGTACCATGCTTACTCCCCTCACTTGAGGAATCATCTTGGGCATCATTGTCATTGTCACATAAATCACATTTATTTAAATGAATAGGAATTCTGGCTTCCCCACATTCAGAACACAGTCTATCTGGTAGTTCAGACATGTTAAACAGGCATAAACTTGATAACAAGTACAAAAAACGTTTTAAAATAAAACCGTTACTGTCACTTTAAATTTTAAACTGAACACACTTTATTACTGCAAATGCGAAAAAACATGAAGTAATTGTTCAAAATTCACCAAATTTTCACCACAGTGTCTTAAAGCCTTAAAAGTATTGCACACCAAATTTGGAAGCTTTAACCCTTAAAATAACGGAACCGGAGCCGTTTTGAACTTTAACCCCTTTACAGTCCCTGGTATCTGCTTTGCTGAGACCCAACCAAGCCCCAAGGGGAATACGATACCAAATGACGCCTTCAGAAAGTCTTTTCTAAGTATCAGAGCTCCTCTCACATGCGACTGCATGCCATGCCTCTCAAAAACAAGTGCGCAACACCGGCGCGAAAATGAGGCTCTGCCTATGCTTTGGGAAAGCCCCTAAAGAATAAGGTGTCTAAAATAGTGCCTGCCGATATTATTATATCAAAATACCCAGATAAAATGATTCCTCAAGGCTAAATATGTGTTAATAATCAATCGATTTAGCCCAAAAAAAGTCTACAGTCTTAATAAGCCCTTTTTGAAGCCCTTATTTACAATCGTAATAAACATGGCTTACCGGATCCCAGAGGGAAAATGACAGCTTCCAGCATTACATCGTCTTGTTAGAATGTGTCATACCTCAAGCAGCAAGAGACTGCTCACTGTTCCCCCAACTGAAGTTAATTGCTCTCAACAGTCCTGTGTGGAACAGCCATGGATTTTAGTGACGGTTGCTAAAATCATTTTCCTCATACAAACAGAAATCTTCATCTCTTTTCTGTTTCTGAGTAAATAGTACATACCAGCACTATTTCAAAATAACAAACTCTTGATTGAATAATAAAAACTACAGTTAAACACTAAAAAACTCTAAGCCATCTCCGTGGAGATGTTGCCTGTACAACGGCAAAGAGAATGACTGGGGTAGGCGGAGCCTAGGAGGGATCATGTGACCAGCTTTGCTGGGCTCTTTGCCATTTCCTGTTGGGGAAGAGAATATCCCACAAGTAAGGATGACGCCGTGGACCGGACACACCTATGTTGGAGAAAGCAACGCCAAAGCCATATAAGTCTGCTATTTCTGAACAAAGGGGATCCCAGAGAAGCGTTTACAACAATTTCTGCCATAATAAAACAAGCTGTTTGTAAATAATTTCAGTGAGAAACCTAAAATTGTGAAAAAAAAGACTTTAGCCAAAGCGCTCTGCGCGCCACAATAGCAAACCCTGAATTTTTCGCCGCTAATCTAGCTAATTGCAAAGCGGCATCTAAAACAAAAGAGTTAGCCAATTTAAGTGCTTGAACTCTGTCCATAACCTCCTCATACGAAGATTCTTTACTGAGCGATTTTTCTAATTCCTCGAACCAGAAACACGCTGCCGTAGTGACAGGAACAATGCATGAAATTGGTTGTAGAAGGTAACCTTGCTGTACAAAAATCTTTTTAAGCAAACCCTCTAATTTCTTATCCATAGGATCTTTGAAAGCACAACTATCTTCGATAGGAATAGTAGTGCGTTGGTTTAGAGTAGAAACCGCCCCCTCGACCTTGGGGACTGTCTGCCATAAGTCCTTTCTGGGGTCGACTATAGGAAATAATTTCTTAAATATAGGGGGGGAACAAAAGGTATGCCAGGCCTTTCCCACTCTTTATTTACTATGTCCGCCACCCGCTTGGGTATAGGAAAAGCGTCGGGGGGCACCGGAACCTCTAGGAACTTGTCCATCTTACATAATTTCTCTGGAATGACCAAATTGTCACAATCATCCAGAGTAGATAACACCTCCTTAAGCAGTGCGCGGAGATGTTCTAATTTAAATTTAAATGTCACAACATCAGGTTCAGCTTGATGAGAAATTTTTCCTGAATCTGAAATTTCTCCATCAGACAAAACCTCCCTCATGGCCCCTTGAGATTGGTGTGAGGGTATGTCAGAACAGTTATCATCAGGGTCCTCTTGCTCTTCAGTGTTTAAAACAGAGCAATCGCGCTTTCTCTGATAAGTAGGCATTTTGGATAAAAGATTTGCTATGGAGTTATCCATTACAGCCGTTAATTGTTGCATGGTAATAAGTATTGGCGCACTAGATGTACTAGGGGCCTCCTGTGTGGGCATAACTGGTGTAGACACAGTAGGGGATGTAGTATCATGTTTACTCCCTTCACTTGAGGAATCATCTTGGGCAATATCATTATCTGTGGCATTACTGTCCTTACTTTGTTTGGACACTATGGCACAATTATCAAATAAATTTAAATGGGGAGACACATTGGCTTTCATACATATAGAACATAGCTTATCTGATGGTACAGACATGTTAAACAGGCTTAAACTTGTCAACAAAGCACAAAAAACGTTTTAAAATAAAACCGTTACTGTCACTTTAAACTTCAAACTGAAAACACTTTATTACTGAATATGTGAAAAAGTATGAAGGAATTGTTCAAAATTCACCAAAATTTCACCACAGTGTCTTAAAGCATTAAAAGTATTGCACACCAAATTTCAGAGCTTTAACCCTTAAATTAACAGAACCGGAGCAGTTTTTACATTTAACCCCTATACAGTCCCAGCTATATGCTTTGCTGAGACCCAACCAAGCCCAGAGGGGAATACGATACCACAAGACGCCTTCTATAAGCTTTTTCAGTGATTCTTAGCTCCTGACACATGCATCTGCATGCCTTGCTCTCCAAAAACAACTGCGCATTATTGGCGCGAAAATGAGGCTCTGTCTATAACTAGAAAAGGCCCCTATTTGAAAAAGGTGTCCAACACAGTGCCTGCCGTTTTCCTAAACGTTTCCCCAAGATTATAACACCAAAAATTAGTTAGAATCTGTATAATATGCCTATTAAAGCAATCGTTTTAGCCCAGAAAAATGTCTACCAGTTTTTAAGCCCTTTTTGAAGCCCTTTATTCTTTTATGTTAAACTAAGAAAATGGCTTACCGGTCCCCATGAGGGGAAATTACAGCCTTCCAGCATTACATGGTCTTGTTAGAAATATGGCCAGTCATACCTTAAGCAGAAAAGTCTGCTAACTGTTTCCCCCAACTGAAGTTACTTCATCTCAACAGTCCTGTGTGGAAACAGCAATCGATTTTAGTAACTGTCTGCTAAAATCATCTTCCTCTTACAAACAGAAATCTTCATCCTTTTCTGTTTCAGAGTAAATAGTACATACCAGCACTATTTTAAAATAACAAACACTTGATAGAAGATTAAAACTACATTTAAACACCAAAAAACTCTTAACCATCTCCTTGGAGATGTTGCCTGTACAACGGCAAAGAGAATGACTGAGGTGGGCGGAGCCTAGGAGGGATCATGTGACCAGCTTTGCTGGGACTCTTTGCCATTTCCTGTGGGGGAAGAGAATATCCCACAAGTAAGGATGACGCCGTGGACCGGACACACCAATGTTGGAGAAAATGACTACCCAAAAGTTTGACAAAGACTGGTGGTTAAATAAGTTCATGGAAAGTGTGAAAATACCAGCATTTCAAATACCCTAGGGGGTCTACTTCTCAAAAATATATGGTTTTATGGGGGTAAATTTCATTGACCGGCTTCAGAAATGTCCCAAATAGGACATGGGTGCATGATGACCGATGTGAAAATTCCAAGTTGAAAAACTGGAATGCGCTTCCTAAAAATAAGGCCTTCTAGCCCCCAGAGAACCCAACACACCTATACATGGGTGGTATCACTGTACTCAGGAGATGTTGTTGAACACATATTGAGGTGTTTTTTGGCAGTAACACATAACAGGAACTGAGAATCCATGCCTAAAGTACAATGTGTGTGAAAAATAACACAAAAAAATGACTACCCAAAAGTTTGACAAAGACTGGTGGTTGAATTAGTGCATGGAAAGTGTTAAAATACAAGCATTTGAAATACCCTAGGGTGTCTACTTTTCAAAAATATATGGTTTGATGGGGGTAAATTCCATTGACCAGTTTCAGAAATGTCCCAAATAGGACATGGGTGCATGATGACCGATGTGAAAATTCCAAGTTGAAAAACTGGAATGCGCTCCCTAAAAATAAGAGCTTTTAGCCCCCAGAGAACCCGACACACCTATACATGGGTGGTATCACTGTACCCAGGAGATGCTGCTGAAGACATATGAGGGTGTTATTTGGCAGTAACCCTTAATATTATCAGTAAATGTATTCTTAAATTGCTATTTTGTCAAAAAATCAAATTATTTTCCCCCCCCCCCCCAAACTTTGGCATAGATTGGTGGTAAAATGGTTGCATGAAAAAAGTCAAAATACCCCAAGTTTAATACCTTAGGTTGTCTTCTTTTAAAAAATATATACATTTGAAGGGTTATTCAGGGATTCATGACAGATATTGGTGTTACAATGTAACTATCGCCAATTTTGAAAAAACATGGTTTTGAAATAGCAAAGTGCTACTTGTACTTATTGCCCTATAACTTGCAAAAAAAGCAAAGAACATGTAAACATTGGGTATTTATAAACTCAGGACAAAATTTAGAAACTGTTTAGCATTGGTATTTTATGGTGGTTGTAGATGTGTAAGAGATTTTGGGGCTCAAAGTTAGAAAAAGTGCATTTTTTTTAATTTTTTCCTCATATTTTTTTTTTTTTTTATAGTAAATTATAAGATATGATGAAAATAATCATATCTTTAGAAAGTCCATTTAATGGCGAGAAAAACAGTATATAATATGTGTGGGTACAGTAAATGAGTAAGAGGAAAATTACAGTTAAACACAAACATCGCAGAAATGCAAAAATAGCCTTGGTCCCAGATGGTCAACAAATTGAAAAGTGGTCTGGTCACTAAGGGGTTAAGAGAGAGCAAATATATTCTATCTTAAAAATAAAAAAGATGATTTGTCTATATCTGTCTGACGTGGCATCCTCTGAATCAGAGGAAAACCCCATCAGTAGAGGATACTTCAGTATGCCGAAGGTCAGAACTTAATTCACTAGGTTTAGGTAAATGTTGCAAAACCCTTTTACATTTGAAGGTGGAATAACTCATTGCCTTCTCTATAGCTGCAGCAATAAATGATTTCATTTCTGCAGGAACGCTTAGTACATTAGACTGAGATGGAATAACAGTGGGTGTTTTCAATTGAGCTAAAGAATGAAGATCAGCTTTTTAACAACAAACACACTTAGCTTTAAAAAAACAAAGCTTTAAAAAAACAAAAACATTGAAAGCTAAATTAAATTAGCAAATTTATATCCATGCTCCTATATATAAAATATATAACAGGCTTGAGAGAATGGGAAACAGAGCAAAATATTTATAAAAAAGAAAAACTGATTCATAAAATAATGCTGCATTAAAGCTTTCTAAGCATTTTCTGAGAGCACTGAATGAGCTGGGGCAGAGCTTATAACGGCAAATTTTGGAGCCAAAAAAAAAAGGCTCAGAATGATGACATCATAAATAGCGTCATCACATGCGTGCCAATTTCTAATACACCTATTCACTTTTGTTGCAAGGCCAAATGAAAAAAACAGGTAAGAATTAAGTTTATATATACAAACACCTAATGTACCTAAATAAAGCCTGATGGATATTTCTATTATACTGCGTAAAAATTTGATTATCATCATTCCATGAGACTAACATAATACGTAGCATCCTAATTTATAAATAAATTACTAGTTCCATAAAAACCCTGTATGTTTCACCGACTCTACCAACCTTGACAATATTTAGCCACCAAAATAAAGTCGCTAAAAAAGAGCACTGAATTAATGACTCAAGGCATGCATACAAACAATATATAACAACTTTACTTAAAAGGGCCCAATCCATAGCTGAGAGTGTCTTATATAATAAAAGAATATACTTACCGTGTAAGACACCCATCCACATATAGCAGACAGCCAAACCAGTACTGAAACATATCATGGTAATGGTACAAGAGTATATTGTCGATCTATAAAAGGGAAGCAGCAGATGAATCCCTGCGACCAATTTACAGAGAGCCTTATGAAAAGCTTTCCCATAGGCGAAAACATGGTATCATCAGGCAATTCTCACTTCACATTCCTTAGACAAACACTGCACTTAGAGAGGAACTGGGCTTCAATATGCTTAGAAGCGCCTTTCACTGAAGAAATCAAGCACATCATGCTTCACCACCTCCTAAGGATGCAAAGTTTGTAAAACTGAGGTATGAGTAAGGTGGGAGGTGTAATTATAGGCATTTGAGTTTTGGGAAACTTTGCCCTCTCCTGGTAGAAATGTATAACTCATCAGTAACTAGCTTGTGGACTCTCGCCACCTATATGAGAGAAAGACTATCTTAAGAACACATGAGCATTTATATGGATTGTGCTAAATTACGTAGTTAAAGGATTACTTTCTGTTATAATTTTTAAGCTAAAAGACTAACATATTAAAGTTAATAAACATTAATTAAAACCTACTGACCTATATTTTCTCCAAAACAAAGTTTCATAGCGTTCTAAAAGTTATATATTTTTATTCGCCGATGATGTCACGTTATCCTGCCCACTATTTTCAGCACTGCATGTTCTAAATACTTAAACCAATAACTTTGTGTTTAAGGCGCCATTTTGAAACCTAGGTATTGTAAACTGATTGGTACAGAGCAAAGGATACCCACGGAGTGGGTTTGGAAAACAATTAAATTTGCAGACAAGATTTCTGATATACAGTAGAGATATGGTAATGAAATGCTATTGTAGTTAGTAACAGGCATAGAAAATATTTACTTACAGTGGCCCTTTAAGCCAAGAAGCACAACATATCTTAATTAAAATATTAAAATAAAAGCACAGAAAAACATAATTTATTATCTGATAAATTCCTTTCTTCTTGGTGAGAGTCCATGATTCATTACTGTTGGGAATTGATCATTTGGCCACAAGGAGGAGGCAGACACCACCCCACAGAAAGAACTTTTATATCCCTCCCACTTCCTGTTCCCTTACAGTTTTATGTATAGCCAAGAAAAGAAAAGAGATAAATTGTAGGTTGCTAACTAGAACTGCTGCCAACTAGGAAAAATGGGTGGGTTTATGGACTCTCACCACCAAGAAAAAAAAAAAAATTATCATAAGGCAAGAATAAATAACATTTTCTTTCTAATGGTGGTGAGAGTCCACAATTCATAACAAATACCCAAGCTGTGGAGTCCATGAAAAAAAGAGGTGGGCAAAAAGAAAGGCAGGCACTTATTTACCAGGAACTACAGCCTGCCAAAAGCTGCCGAGGCAAAACATTAAATGAAACCAGCTAGTGAAAGTGTGTAAATAGAACTATAATGTAGCCTTGCAAAGTGTTCCACTGATCATTGAATGTCCAAGAAAACATAATTTATGTAAGCACTTGATAAATTCATTTCTTTCATATTAGCAAGAGTCCATGAGCTAGTGACGTATGGGATATACATTGCTACCAGGAGGGGCAAAGTTTCCCAAACCTCAAAATGCCTATAAATACACCCCTCACCACACCGACAATTCAGTTTAACGAATAGCCAAGTAGTGGGGTGATAGAAAAAACAGAATTTATGCTTACCTGATAAATTACTTTCTCCAACGGTGTGTCCGGTCCACGGCGTCATCCTTACTTGTGTTATATTCTCTTCCCCAACAGGAAATGGCAAAGAGCCCAGCAAAGCTGGTCACATGATCCCTCCTAGGCTCCGCCTACCCCAGTCATTCAACCGACGTAAAGGAGGAATATGCATAGGAGAAACCATATGATACCGTGGTGACTGTAGTTAGAGAAAATAATTCATCAGACCTGATTAAAAAACCAGGGCGGGCCGTGGACCGGACACACCGTTGGAGAAAGTAATTTATCAGGTAAGCATAAATTCTGTTTTCTCCAACATAGGTGTGTCCGGTCCACGGCGTCATCCTTACTTGTGGGAACCAATACCAAAGCTTTAGGACACGGATGATGGGAGGGAGCAAATCAGGTCACCTAGATGGAAGGCACCACGGCTTGCAAAACCTTTCTCCCAAAAATAGCCTCAGAAGAAGCAAAAGTATCAAATTTGTAAAATTTGGTAAAAGTGTGCAGTGAAGACCAAGTCGCTGCCTTACATATCTGATCAACAGAAGCCTCGTTCTTGAAGGCCCATGTGGAAGCCACAGCCCTAGTGGAGTGAGCTGTGATTCTTTCAGGAGGCTGCCGTCCGGCAGTCTCATAAGCCAATCGGATGATGCTTTTAAGCCAAAAAGAGAGAGAGGTAGAAGTTGCTTTTTGACCTCTCCTTTTACCAGAATAAACAACAAACAAAGAAGATGTTTGTCTGAAATCCTTTGTAGCCTCTAAATAGAATTTTAGAGCACGAACTACATCCAAATTGTGTAACAAACGTTCCTTCTTTGAAACTGGATTCGGACACAAAGAAGGCACAACTATCTCCTGGTTAATGTTTTTGTTAGAAACAACTTTCGGAAGAAAACCAGGTTTAGTACGCAAAACCACCTTATCTGCATGGAACACCAGATAAGGAGGAGAACACTGCAGAGCAGATAACTCTGAAACTCTTCTAGCAGAAGAAATTGCAACCAAAAACAAAACTTTCCAAGATAGTAACTTAATATCTACGGAATGTAAGGGTTCAAACGGAACCCCTTGAAGAACTGAAATAACTAAATTGAGACTCCAAGGAGGAGTCAAAGGTTTGTAAACAGGCTTGATTCTAACCAGAGCCTGAACAAAAGCTTGAACATCTGGCACAGCCGCCAGCTTTTTGTGAAGTAAAACAGATAAAGCAGAAATCTGTCCCTTCAAAGAACTTGCAGATAATCCTTTCTCCAAACCCTCTTGTAGAAAGGATAGAATCTTAGGAATTTTTATCTTGTTCCATGGGAATCCTTTAGATTCACACCAACAGATATATTTTTTTCATATTTTATGGTAAATTTTCCTAGTTACAGGCTTTCTAGCCTGAATAAGAGTATCAATGACAGAATCTGAAAACCCACGCTTTGATAAAATCAAGCGTTCAATCTCCAAGCAGTCAGTTGGAGTGAAGCCAGATTCGGATGTTCGAATGGACCTTGAACAAGAAGGTCCTGTCTCAAAGGTAGCTTCCATGGTGGAGCCGATGACATATTCACCAGGTCTGCATACCAAGTTCTGCGTGGCCACGCAGGAGCTATCAAGATCACCGAAGCCCTCTCCTGATTGATCCTGGCTACCAGCCTGGGAATGAGAGGAAACGGTGGAAATACATAAGCTAGGTTGAAGGTCCAAGGTGCTATTAGTGCATCTACTAGAGTCGCCTTGGGATCCCTGGATCTGGACCCGTAGCAAGGAACCTTGAAGTTCTGACGAGACGCCATCAGGTCCATGTCTGGAATGCCCCATAATTGAGTTATTTGGGCAAAGATTTCCGGATGGAGTTCCCACTCCCCCGGATGGAAAGTCTGACGACTCAGAAAATCCGCTTCCCAATTTTCCACTCCTGGGATGTGGATTGCAGACAAGTGGCAGGAGTGATTCTCCGCCCAATTGAATTATTTTGGTCACTTCTTCCATCGCCAGGGAAATCCTTGTTCCCCCCTGATGGTTGATATATGCAACAGTCGTCATGTTGTCTGATTGAAACCTTATGAATTTGGCCTTTGCTAGTTGAGGCCAAGCTTTGAGAGCATTGAATATCGCTCTCAGTTCCAGAATGTTTATCGGGAGAAGAGATTCTTCCCGAGACCATAGACCCTGAGCTTTCAGGGTTCCCAGACCGCGCCCCAGCCCACCAGACTGGCGTCTTACTTTCCCCCATCCCCCCCACATTACATCTTCCTCACCCAACCATATCCCCTTAATACCCCCTTTACCTCCCCCCCCTTCTATCCACACATTACAAATCACACCAATTACCACTACCTTCTCCCCCTACATACACCACCCCCAACCCCCCATCATCTCATCCCCCCTAATACCATTACAACTCATCCAACTATCCCCCCCTTCCACATACCCAATCTCCCCCCACCCCCCACAACCAACCCATCCCATCTCACGTTCCTTCCTCCTCCCCCCTCCATCCTACCAATCCCCTCTCAACTCCTAAAATCAAACATTCCACATACCTCCCCCCACCACAAAAACCTTCTAACAACAATAACCCCCTCCTTTCCCACCAATCATCTATTCCCCTCTCCCAAAAAACCAATAACCCCAACCCCCTAATCTCACATCTCCCCTTCACTTCCCCCATACTACATCTCCCCAAATCAAAATCCCTCTCCTCTCAATCCACCTACATATACCCCCTACCTTAACACCATCCCCATCCCCAATTAAACTCCCCCCTCACTCCTTTCCACTACCCCCCAAATATCCCCACAATTCTCCCTATTCACCACTCCATTCCTATCCCCCCCCCCCATTACCATCCAATACCCTCCCCAACTTCTCCCCCCTCCCCCCCCCCCA
>NW_026513011.1:0-43960 GCF_027579735.1 Bombina bombina
TAAGAACTTACCTGATAAATTAATTTCTTTCATATTAGCAAGAGTCCATGAGCTAGTGACGTATGGGATATACATTCCTACCAGGAGGGGCAAAGTTTCCCAAACCTCAAACTGCCTATAAATACACCCCTCACCACACCCACAATTCAGTTTAACGAATAGCCAAGAAGTGGGGTGATAAGAAAAAAGTGCGAAAGCATAAAAAATAAGGAATTGGAATAATTGTGCTTTATATAAAAAAATCATAACCACCACAAAAAAGGGTGGGCCTCATGGACTCTTGCTAATATGAAAGAAATTAATTTATCAGGTAAGTTCTTACATAAATTATGTTTTCTTTCATGTAATTAGCAAGAGTCCATGAGCTAGTGACGTTATGGGATAATGACTACCCAAGATGTGGATCTTTCCACGCAAGAGTCACTAGAGAGGGAGGTATAAAATAAAGACAGCCAATTCCTGCTGAAAATAATCCACCACCCAAAATAGAAGTTTTAATGAAAACATAAGCAGAAGATTCAAACTGAAACCGCTGCCTGAAGTACTTTTCTACCAAAAACTGCTTCAGAAGAAGAAAACATCAAAATGGTAGAATTTAGTAAAAGTATGCAAAGAGGACCAAGTTGCTGCTTTGCAAATCTGATCAACCGAAGCTTCATTCCTAAACGCCCAGGAAGTAGACTCTGAGCTGTAATCCTTTGAGGCGGAGTTTTACCCGACTCAACATAGGCAAGATGAATTAAAGATTTCAACCAAGATGCCAAAGAAATGGCAGAAGCTTTCTGGCCTTTTCTAGAACCGGAAAAGATAACAAATAGACTAGAAGTCTTTCGGAAAGATTTAGTAGCTTCAACATAATATTTCAAAGCTCTAACAACATCCAAAGAATGCAATCGATTTCTCCTTAGAATTCTTAGGATTAGGACATAATGAAGGAACCACAATTTCTCTACTAATGTTGTTGGAATTCACAACCTTAGGTAAAAATTCAAAAGAAAGTTCGCAACACCGCCTT
Organism: Bombina bombina; assembly: GCF_027579735.1. Lineage (NCBI taxonomy): Eukaryota > Metazoa > Chordata > Amphibia > Anura > Bombinatoridae > Bombina > Bombina bombina. Next base: position 1,016 of record NW_026513011.1, read on the forward strand.
TTTCCTGATGAAAAATCAGAAAAGGAGACTCACAAGAAAGAGCAGATAGCTCAGAAACTCTTCTAGCAGAAGAGATAGCCAAAAGGAACAACACTTTCCAAGAAAGTAGTTTACTGTCCAAAGAATGCATAGGTTCAAATGGAGGAGCCTGTAAAGCCTTCAGAACCAAATTAAGACTCTAAGGAGGAGAAATTGATTTAATGACAGGCTTAATACGAACTAAAGCCTGTACAAAACAGTGAATATCAGGAAGTATAGCAATCTTTCTGTGAAATAAAACAGAAAGAGCGGAGATTTGTCCTTTCAAGGAACTTGCAGACAAACTCTTATCCAAACCATCCTGAAGGAACTGTAAAATTCTAGGAATTCTAAAAGAATGCCAGGAGAATTTATGGGAAGAACACCATGAAATGTAAGTCTTCCAAACTCTATAATAAATCTTCCTAGAGACAGATTTACGAGCTTGTAACATAGTATTAATCACGGAGTCAGAGAAACCTCTTTGACCAGAATCAAGCGTTCAATCTCCATACCTTTAAATTTAAGGATTTCAGATCCTGATGGAAAAAAGGACCTTGCGACAGAAGGTCTGTCTTAACGGAAGAGTCCACGGTTGGCAAGAGGCCATCCGGACAAGATCCGCATACCAAAACCTGTGAGGCCATGCTGGAGCTACCAGCAGAACAAACGAGCATTCCTTCAGAATCTTGGAGATTACTCTTGGAAGAACTAGAGGCGGAAAGATATAGGCAGGATGATACTTCCAAGTAAGTGATAATGCATCCACTGCCTCCGCCTGAGGATCCCGGGATCTGCACAGATACCTGGGAAGTTTCTTATTTAGATGAGAAGCCATCAGATCTATTTCTGAAGTTCCCACATTTGAACATCTGAAGAAATACCTCTGGGTGAAGAGACCATTTCGCCCGGATGCAACGTTTGGCGACTGAGATAATCCGCTTCCAATTGTCCTATTCCTGGGATATGAACCGCAGAGATTAGACAGGGAGCTGGATTCCGCCCAAACCAGAATTCGAGATACTTCTTTCATAGCCAGAGGACTGTGAGTCCCTCCTTGATGATTGATGTATGCCACAGTTGTGACATTGTCTGTCTGAAAACAAATGAACGATCTCTCTTCAGAAGAGGCCAAGACTGAAGAGCTCTGAAAATTGCACGGAGTTCCAAAATATTGATCGGAAATCTCACCTCCTGAGATTCCCAAACCCCTTGTGCTGTCAGAGACCCCCACACAGCTCCCCAACCTGTAAGACTTGCATCTGTTGAAATTACAGTCCAGGTCGGAAGAACAAAGAAGCCCCCTGAACTAAACGATGGTGATCTGTCCACCACGTCAGAGAGTGTCGTAAAATCTGTTTTAAAGATATTAATTGAGATATCTTTGTGTAATCCCTGCACCACTGGTTCAGCATACAGAGCTGAAGAGGTCGCATGTGAAAACGAGCAAAGGGATCGTCCGATGCAGCAGTCATAAGACCTAGAATTTCCATGCATAAGGCTACCGAAGGGAATGATTGTGACTGAAGGTTTCGACAAGCTGAAATCAATTTTTAGACGTCTCTTGTCTGAAAGACAGAGTCATGGACACTGAATCTATCTGGAAACCAAAAAGGTTACCCTTGTCTGAGGTCAATGAACTTTTTGGTAAATTGATCCTCCAACCATGATCTTGAAGAAACAACAAAGTCGATTCGTATGAGATTCTGCTAAATGTGAAGACTGAGCAAGTACCAAGATATCGTCCAAATAAGGAAATACCACAATACCCTGTTCTCTGATTACAGACAGAAGGGCACCGAGAACCTTTGTAAAAATTCTTGGAGCTGTGCTAGGCCAAACGGCAGAGCCACAAACTGGTAATGCTTGTCTAAAAGAGAATCTCAGAAAATGATAGTGATCTGGATGAATCGGAATATGCAGATATGCATCCTGTAAATCTATTGTAGACATATAATGCCCTTGCTGAACAAAAGGCAGGATAGTCCTTACAGTTACCATCTTGAATGTTGGTATCCTTACATAACGATTCAATATTTTTAGATCCAGAACTGGTCTGAAGGAATTCTCCTTCTTTGGTACAATGAAGAGATTCGAATAAAACCCCAGCCCCTGTTCCAGAACTGGAACTGGCATAATTACTCCAGCCAACTCTAGATCTGAAACACATTTCAGAAATGCTTGAGCTTTGCAGGAGGTCTTATCTTGAAACCAATTCTGTACCCTTCTTAAACAATGTTCTGAATCCAAAGATTGTGAACAGATTTGATCCAAATTTCTTTGAAAAAACGTAACCTGCCCCCTACCAGCTGAGCTGGAATGAGGGCCGCACCTTCATGTGGACTTAGAAGCTGGCTTTGCTTTTATAGAAGGCTTGGATTTATTCCAGACTGGAGATGGTTTCCAAACTGAAACTGCTCCTGAGGATGAAGGATCAGGCTTTTGTTCTTTGTTGTAAACGAAAGTAACGAAAACGATTATTAGCCCTATTTTTACCCTTATATTTTTTATCCTGTGGGTAAAAAAGTTCCTTTCCCACCAGTAACAGTTGAGATAATAGAATCCAACTGAGAACCAAATAATTTATTACCCTGGAAAGAAAGGGAAAGTAGAGTCGATTTAGAAGACATATCAGCATTCCAAGTTTTAAGCCATAAAGCTCTTCTAGCTAAAATAGCTAGAGACATAAACCTGACATCAACTCTGATAATATCAAAAATAGCATGACAGATAAAATTATTAGCATGTTGAAGAAGAATAATAATGTATGAGAATCATGATCTGTTTACTTGTTGCGCTAAAAGTTTCCAACCAAAAAGTTGAAGCTGCAGCAACATCCGCCAAAGATATAGCAGGTCTAAGAAGATTACCTGAACACAAATAAGCTTTTCTTAGAAAGGATTCAATTTTCCTATCTAAAGGATCCTTAAAGGAAGTACCTATCTGCCGTAGGAATAGTAGTACGTTTAGCAAGGGGTAGAGATAGCCCCATCAACTTTAGGGATTTTGTCCCAAAAAACTCTGTCAGACGGCACAGGATATAATTGCTTAAAACGTTTAGAAGGAGTAAATGAATTACCCAAATTATTCCATTCCCTGGAAATTACTTCAGAAATAGCACCAGGGAACAGGAAAAACTTCTGGAATAACTACAGGAGATTTAAATACTTTGTCTAAACGTTTAGATTTAGTATCAAGAGGACCAGAATCCTCTATTTCTAATGCAATTAGGACTTCTTTAAGTAAAGAACGAATAAATTACATTTGAAATAAATAAGAAGATTTATCAGCATCACCTCTGAGACAGAATCCTCTGAACCAGAAGAATCATTAGAATCATAATGATGATGTTCATTTAAAAATTCATCTGGATAAAAGAGAAGTTTTTAAGACTTTTTATGTTTACTAGAAGAGGAATAACAGACATTGCCTTCTTAATAGATTCAGAAACAAAAATTTCTTATGTTATCAGGAACACTCTGACATTAGATGTTGAAGGAACTGCAACAGGTAATGGTATTTTACTAAAGGAAATTTTTCTGCATTAACAAGTTTGTCATGACATTTAATACAAACAGCTGGAGGAACAGCTACCAAAAGTTCCAGCAGATACACTTAGCTTTGTAGTTCCACACCAGGCAGCGTTTTTCCTGAAGTATCTTCTGACTCAGATGCAACAGAGACATCTTGCAATATGTAAGAGAAAAAAACAACATATAAAGCAAAATTGATCAAATTCCTTAAATGACAGTTTCAGAAATGGGAAAAAATGCCAAAGAACAAGCTTCTAGCAACCAGAAGCAATGAAAAATGAGACTTTAAATAATGTGGAGACAAAAGCGACGCCCATATTTTTTAGCGCCAAAAAGACGCCTACATTATTTGGCGCCTAAATGCTTTTGGCGCCAAAAATGACGCCACATCCGGAACGCCGAAATTTTTGGCGCAAAAGAACGTCAAAAAATGACGCAAACTTCCGGCGACATGTATGACGCCGGAAACAGAAAAGATTTTTTATTTTTTTTTTGCGCCAAAAAAGTCTGCGCCAAGAAATGACGCAATAAAATGAAGCATTTTCAGCCCCCGCGAGCCTAACAGCCCACAGGGAAAAAGTCAAATTTTTTAAGGTAAGAAAAAATTATTGAATCAAATGCATTTTCCCAAATATGAAACTGACTGTCTGAAAATAAGGAATGTTGAACATCTGAGTCAAGGCAAATAAATGTTTGAAAAAATATATTTAGAACTTTATAAAAAAAAGCGCCCAACCATAGCTTAGAGTGTCACAGAAAATAAGACTTACTTACCCCAGTACACTCGTCTACATGTTGTAGAAAGCCAAACCAGTACTGAAACGAAAATTAGCAGAGGTAATGGTATATATATATATATATGAGTATATCGTCGATCTGAAAAGGGAGGTAAGAGATGAATCTCTACGACCGATAACAGAGAACCTATGAAATAGACCCCGTAGAAGGAGATCATTGCATTCAAATAGGCAATACTCTCCTCACATCCCTCTGACATTCACTGCACGCTGAGAGGAAAACCGGGCTCCAACCTGTTGCGGAGCGCATATCAACGTAGAATCTAGCACAAACTTACTTCACCACCTCCATAGGAGGCAAAGTTTGTAAAACTGATTTGTGGGTGTGGTGAGGGGTGTATTTATAGGCATTTTGAGGTTTGGGAAACTTTGCCCCTCCTGGTAGGAATGTATATCCCATACGTCACTAGCTCATGGACTCTTGCTAATTACATGAAAGAAAACCTTGTTGAATAAACATTTTCTTAAGGTAACTCTAACTTTTTATCCATTGGATCTGAGAAAAGCACAACTGTCCTCGACAGGGATAGTAGTACGCTTTGCTAAGGTAGAAACTGCACCCTCCACCTTAGGGACTGTCTGCCATAAGTCCCGTGTGGTGGCATCTATTGAAAACATTTTCTAAAAATAGGAGGGGAGAGAACGGACACCTTGTCTATCCCATTCCTTAGTAATAATTTCTGTAAACCTTTTAGGTATTGGAAAACATCAGTACACCGGCACTGCATAGTATTTATCCAGTCTAAACAATTTCTCTGGCACTGCAATTGTATCACAGTCATTCAGAGCAGCTAAAACTCCCTAGCAATACGCGGAGGTTTCAAGCTTAAATTTAAATGTAGACATGTCAGAATCAGGTTGTATCATCTTTCCTGAGTCAGAAACATCACCCACAGAGAAGCTCTCCTTCCTCAGCTTCTGCATATTGAGGCAGTATCAGACATAGTTCTTAAAGAGTCAGTATGCTCTGTATTTCTTCTAACCCAGAGCTATCTCGCTTCCTCTAAATTCAGGTAGTCTGGCTAATACCGCTGACAGTGTATTATCCATGACTGCCGCCATGTGTTGTAAAGTAAACGCTATGGGCGCCCTAGATGTACTTGGCGCCATTTGAGCGTGAGTCCCTTGTGCGGGAGTCAAAGGGTCTGACACGTGGGGAGAGTTAGTCGGCATAACTTCCCCCTTGTCAGATTCCTCTGGTGATAAAAATTTTTAAAGACAAAATATGATCTTTATAGCTTAAAGAGAAATCAGTACATTTGGTACACATTCTAAGAGGGGGTTCCACCATGGCTTTTAAACATAATGAACAAGGAGTTTCCTCTGTCAGACATGTTTATACAGACTAAAAATGAGACTAGCAAGCTTGGAAAACACTTTAATTCAAGTTAACAAGCAAATATAAAAAACTGTACTGTGCCTTTAAGAGAAACAAATTTTGTCAAAATTTGAAAAACAGTGAAAAAAGGCAGTTACACAAACGAAATTTTAACAGTGTATGTAATAGGCTAACAGAGCATTGCACCCACTTGCAAATGGATGATTAACCCCTTAGTTCAAAAAACGGATCAAAAAAACGACAGATGTTTTTTAACAGTCACAGCAAACTGCCACAGCTCTACAGTGGCTCCTACCTTCCCCAATAAACGTTTTTAGGCTCTTTAGAGATGTCCTGTAGCATTCAGGGAACTTCTGAGGAAAACTGGATGTCTCAGTTTGTAATTTTAACTGCGCAAAAAAGCGCTAAAATAGGCCCCTCCCACTCATATTACAACAGTGGAAGGCCCCAGGAAAACTGTTTCTAAGTAAAAATAAAGCCAGCCATGTGGAAAAAATTAGGCCCCAATAAGTTTTATCACCAAGCATATATAAAAAAATGATTAAACATGCCAGCAAACGTTTTATATAGCATATCTATAAGGGTATTACCCCTGAGAGTAAGCATGATACCAGTCGTTATTAAATCACTGTATTCAGGCTTAACTTACATTTATCAGGAATCAGCAGCATTTTCTAGCATTTCCAAACCTAGAAAAAATTATAACTGCACATACCTGATAGCAGAACAAACTGCACTCCATTCTCCCTCTGAAGTTACCTCACTCCTCAGACATGTCTGAGAACAGCAATGGATCTTAGTTACAACCTGCTAAGATCATAGAAATCACAGGCAGATTCTTCTATTTTTCTGCCTGGGACAAAATAGTACAACTCCAGTACCATTTAAAAATAAACTTTTGATTGAAGCAAGATAACAGCTACATTTCACCACTTCCCTCTTACTACCTCCATGCTTGTTGAGAGTTGCAAGAGAATGACTGGATATGGCAGTTGGGGGAGGAGCTATATAGCAGCTCTGCTGTGGGTGATCCTCTTGCAACTTCCTGTTGGGAAGGAGAATATCCCACAAGTAATAGATGATCCGTGGACTGGATACACCTTACAAGAGAAATTAGGTTACCTTCTTAAGATCAGAAAGAAAAGGCATAACACATGTTGAAGGGGTGAGGCAAAGTGTGCAAAACATTATCAGTCCAGACATCAATGGCTTTAACAACAGAAAAATAGCCAGCAAAGGATGAAACACAGGCCCCCTGCTGTAAATAAAAATCTTTTATTCAATGTGCCAGTTTCCTCAGTATGAAAAATAATTTTTTGACAGTCTAGATATAGCAGCATCTGCTTTAAGTGGAGTAATAAATTGAGTATACAAGAAGTTATTTAAAGGGAAGGCCTTAAATATTTTCTCAGGAACTCCAAGCTGTTTATCAGCCTTCTAAATTGATTTCATGGCTTCAGATACAGAAAACGTATGTTTCTTATCTAGGCTTAACCAGTCAGAAAGTACTTAGGGTTGTTCCTCCTTTACACCTCCTTTACACCTAAAGTTTCTTTAATACATTTAACAAAGTTGCAGAGGGGGGGGGGGTGTCAGAATCAAAAGAAATAGGTGCATCGGGAAGAGAAAAAAAATCCTCAGTCAAAAGCTTGTAGATTCGCAAGTTGCAGAGGGAGTAGCAAAGTTTCACCATAAATTTTCCCAAATACAAATGTTACATAGTTTTTTTTCTCATCTTGCCAGCAAAGGTTAACACAAAGGGAACAGGTGGGGATTAGGCTTGGGCTCATGGTTACAAAATATATACAGTATACAAAAGTATAGTAAATACTAGAGCACCAGATAGAAATGCAATAAATGTATGTATAAAAGGCACCCACGGTTACACATACTATAAATCCATTTCAGCAGTTGCCTGGACAGCTGCAATCTGCGAAGTAGCAGACGCCATATCCAGAAAAACTGCAGAAAACATTATTTAGCATATAAACATAATATAAGCCACGGCTTGAAATAATATCAGGCATAATGGCCAAAAAAGTGTAAGCAAATCACAGACAACTACAAAACTTTGAGGGACAGGTAAGGCTTTTGACCTAAGTGGAGAAAAAACGCATCAGACAAAAATTCAATCCGAGGCTAAAATGTCATGTGTGTGCAAGCCAAAGACAACCTTCAGTAGAGGCCCCCCCGTGATGTTGCAGCTCAATTACGTTACAGTAGAAATGGTAGCTCCCACTAGAAACTCCTGATGAAGGACCCGCTGTCGCAAGCTACACCAGTGACCGGGAGTCAAATATACCGTGGCCAGCAAATTCAGTATGAGGTAAGTTAAGATAAAAACTGAGAGGGACCTCTAGTTATGTCCATCTCAAGGCTAGGCAGAACTAGTAGGAGGCGGCGGTGGCGTTCTAAGGTTACCTATATACAAGTAACCAGGGGAGTGGCCAATTCTGTAGAGGGGTTCTCAGTGGCAAGTATTAGCAGAGAGGACCACGATTAATCAATTTCTCTCTCTCTCTTTTTTTTTTTGTATATGCCTGGAGACCAAAAAAATTATTGTATTCCAAGCCAATATGGTTGATTGAAGCGTGAAATATTGCAGCTACGCATATTTTCCTGCAATATTTTATAAATCAGCCAAATAGCTGTGTATATAAGCCAGACCGCTTGATTTTCAATACTGCCTGATTTTGAGGTGAGTTATGAAGCAAATCGTCTGTGAGATAGTTTCCTTAACAAGTGCATAATAAAAAGGACAATTTAAGACTCTCTCTAAATTTTAAATAAGTTGTAGCTTTTTTCCTGGCAAATTTATTTTATCTCCCATTTTTCAGCACCCTGTTTCATGTGACAGACATCAGCCAATCACAGACTAGTGTGTGCAAAATATGAAAATGAAGTAAATTGGAAAGTGCGTTGAAACTGCATGCTATGTCTGAATCCTAAAAGTTTTTTTACTTGAATGTCCCTTTAGATTTGTGGAATTTATTTGGTTTTAAATGTATTCTCTGTAAAATATTTATAGATGTCATTATCACATTTACAAAATAATGTAAATGTGATAATATTTACTTGTAACGAAAGGTGAATGTACTTTTTTTGCAGCTATCACTTTTTCAGGAAATAGAACACAGAATAACCTACTTTAAAAACCAAATGCATATTTTGGATGCAATTAAGAACACTACTATAGGTTTTCTAGATTATGAGTAAATAAAAAATACCTGGAAAACTAAGCACAGAACATGTTTAAATAAAACTTGGATATGTGAAGAGATTATGAAATTTGCATAAATGTCATTATTTACTACTAAATAATTTCTACAGGCCTAAGGAGAACACCTTCTGGAAACTATTTGATGGATGCTCTGTTGGTGGTATTTAAAAAGACAAAATAAAAACAATACATCTACTTAAACAAGTTGGCATATTTTGTGAAGAAAGGTGTATGCCCATGTAAAGGTTTATGTAAACATTAACACACATTACTTTAAAAACTTACCATTGTGAACAGCCCACATTATACGAAATGCTGGCCCACCAATCTCATCAAAAGGTTTCCTCCTCGTAATTACTTCCCAAAGGATGATACCCCAACTAAACACATCACATTTCTCGCTGTAGTTGCTGCCTGAAAAATTAAACAGTGTGCCTTGAAAAGAAAACGAATAGTCAAGCAATAATTAAAGGGAACTAAAATACAAACATTTTCTTTCAGGATTCAGGCAGTTAAGAAATGTAATAGAAGTAAATAAGAAACGTGTTTAAAATTGTATGCTCTATTTGAATCATGAAAGAAACATTTTTGGGTTTTATGTCCCTTTAATAAAATGCCTTGCATAGCAATTAAGCCGATTCTGCAATTTCTACTTCATAAATCTTAGCATTAATGATATATAAACAATGACAGTATGTAGCCATATAAAGGTCAGAAGGTAAGACTCCTATTTAGCTATGCATACAATTATCTAAACATGTGTTTAAAAGTTCCCTTTAAAAATATTTAAACAGCATTTTGTCTTCTTTCCTTTAAAGCAAACATTTATACTTACAAATAAATTAACATCTTCATACTGATAGTAGAACCCTTTTAGTAATGGAGGATATGTTCTAACTACTAAAGCATGCAGAAATCCCTCCCTTAAAGGACAGTAAAACCAAAATTAAACATTCATAATTCAGATAAAGGATGCACTTTTAAGGAACTTTCCAATTAACTTTTCTTATTAAATTTTGCCTAGTTCCCTTGCTATCCGTCGTTAAAGAGCAATCCTAGGTGAGCTCAAGAAATGCATGTGGCAGCAGTCAGTGTTTTCAACAATAGCATTGTTTATATATAACATTATACATAATTGCAAACTCTGCTGCCACAGAGTGTCTGTAGCATTCTATGGCAGCAATGTTTGAAACTATGTATAACATTGCTATAAACATTGTTGCAGACACTGCTGCCAGATGGATAAAGACACGTAAATGCTCCTGAGCTAACCAAGGATTACTCTTTAACAAAGGATGCCAGGAGAACGGAACCAAATTAATAATAGAAGTAAATTGGAAAGTTGTTTAAAATGTCATGTGCTATTCAATCCATTTGAAGGACATGAAAGCACAACATTTTTATTTTCACTATTCAGAAAAAAGCATACTATTTTAAACAACTTTACAATTTACTTCGATTATCCATTTTGCTTCATTCTCTTGGTTTCATTTATTGATGAAGCAGCAGTGAACTACTGGGAACTAGCTGACTTAACACATATGTGCAGCCAGCTAGGTATTCTTTTCAACAAAGGATACCAAGAGAACCAAGCAAATTGGATAACCGAAGTAAATGGGAAAGTGGTTTAAAATGGTATGATCTGTTTGAATTCTGAAAGAAAAAAAATTGTGCTTCATGTCCCTTTAAAGTTTCAAGTGATGGTACATTCTCCCCTTTATAAAAACAGATCTGGAATATTAGTGATATTTTAGATGGAATTTAAGTCACCTCACCCGGGTTAGCCCCCCATATTCAAAATTTTAACAAATTATCATTACATTTGTTAGATCTTCGTTAGATCAGGTTAGATAAACTTTTTTCGTTAGATCTACTCTAAAATATGAAATATTAACAATCTTTTTTTTTGGGGGGGGGGGGTAACCAGTAGCCAGCCCCCCTCAACAAAAATTGACAAAATTTTATTGATTATGATAGCTCCACATTAGATCAGGTTTGATTAGCCAAAAGTTTTGTTAGATCTAGTCTAATTACTGAGATATTGCATTTTTAATGAGGGGGGCTAGCCCCCCCTCAACTGAAATCTGGACCAAATGTGATTGATTTTGATAGATATTACGTCAGTTCAGGTTAGATCAACTTTTTTTCCCGTTAGATCTATCACGCAAGCGGCGGTATTAACAATCCTATTTTGTGTGCGGGGTAGGGGTGATCCCCGGGTTAGCCCCCCTCAACTGAAATTTGGACCAAATTTTATTGATTTTGATAGATATACGTTAGATCAGGTTAGAGCAACAGTTTTTTTTCGTTAGATTGATCACGCAAGCGGCGGTATTCACAATCTTATTTTGTGTGCGGGGGAGGGGTGATCCCTGGTTAGCCCTCCCTCAACTGAAATCTGGACCACATTTATTGATTTTGATAGATATACTTTAGATCAGGTTAGAGCAACTGTTTTTTTTCGTTAGATCTATCACGCAAGCGCTGGTATTCACAATCCTAGTTTGTGTGCGGGAGGGGTGATCACTGGGCTAGCCCCCCTCAACTGAAATTTGGACCACATTATATTGAATTAATAGATATACGTTAGATCAGATCAACTGTTTTTTTTGTTAGATCTATCATGCAAGAGGCGTATTCTGTAGCATGCAGAAGCGCATGTCCATGCACAGACCAGTCAGTGCTTTTGCACAGCACTGTGTCTATTTGGCCTGTGAGGGGCGATATTATAACCCCGCCCCAAAGCTCTGCACAAAACCAAGAGACATCCAGCAGTGACAAACTACGCTCCCCCACATACCACCAGGGTGTAGGAAGCAGGGAATGGAAGATTATTCTACACTTTATGGGATTATTTTATACTATACATTTGTCCTATACTGAAAAAATAAATTCTTTAGTATTGTGTTCTATAAAATTACAAGTAATGCATCTCCTATTATCACATTTAATATTGCTGATTTTATTATAATAAGTATTAACTTTCATATCTCTTAGATCTTGATGTAAGAGATATGGAGGTTAATACTTTGAGATTAACCCTTCTTCATCTCCATGGATCACACTGGTGAACCTCTCCCAGGTATGGAACAATAAGAAGACTTGTTGAAGATGCTAAGCAACACATTTCTTATGATAGGGTGATCAGACGTCCCCGATTTTTAGGGGACAGTCCCCGGATTGAGGAGACTGTCCCTGGAAAAATTATGCCCCGGAAATGTCCCCGGCTCCTGTTGAGCTGTCCCCAGCAACGCGCAGGTCAGGAGGGAAGAGTTGTGTGTGTGTGTGTGTGTGTGTGTGTGTGTGTGTGTGTGTGTGTGTGTATGTATGTGTATATATATATATATATATATATATATATATATATATATATGTGTGTGTGTGTGTATATGTATGCTTGTGTGTGGTGTATATGTATGCTTGTGTGTGTGTGTGTATATGTAGGCTTGTGTGTGTGTGTGTATATGTATGCTTGTGTGTGTGTGTGTGTGTATATGTATGCTTGTGTGTGTGTGTTGTGTGTGTGTTTTTGTATGCTTGTGTGTGTGTGTGTATGTATGCTTGTGTGTGTGTGTGTATATGTATGCTTGTGTGTGTGTGTATATGTATGCTTGTGTGTGTGTATATGTATGCTTGTGTGTGTGTATATGTATGCTTGTGTGTGTGTGTGTGTATATGTATGCTTGTGTGTGTGTGTATATGTATGCTTGTGTGTGTGTGTATGTATATATGTATGCTTGTGTGTGTATGTTGTATATATGTTATGCTTGTGTGTGTATATATATGCTTGTGTGTTTTTAAATATATGCTTGTGTGTGTATGTGTATATATGTATGCTTGTGTGTGTATATATATGCTTGTGTGTGTATGTGTATATATGTATGCTTGTGTGTGCATGAATATATATATGTATACTTTGTGTGTGTGTGTGGTGTGTGTGTGTATGTATGCATGTATGTATGTATGTATGTATGTGTGTATATGTATGCTTGTATGTGTGTGTATGTGCATGTGTGGTATATTTATACTTGTGTGTGTTTATGTATGCTTGTATGTGTGTATATGAATGATTGTATGTATGTTGTGTAAGTATGTATGCTTTGTGTGTATGTGTAATGTGTGTCACAGCCTTAAGTGGGTATATATATGATGTGCGTGCAATAGAGTGGTGTGTGTGTGGTGAGATGTGCTTGCATATGATGTGTGTATGTGTGTGAGATGTGCGTGCAATAATGAGTGTGTGTATGTGTGATGTGCGTGCATAAGAGTTGTGTGTATGTGTAAGAAGGTGTATGTGTGATAGTGCTTGCATATGAGTGTGTGTATATTAGGTGTATGTGTGATGTGCGTGAATATGTGTGTGTGTTGTGTGTGTGGTTGTGTGTGTGTGTAAGAAGCTGTATGTATGATTGCGTGCATTTGAGTGTGTGTGTGTAAGAAGGGTGTATGTGTGATGTGTCGTGCATATGAGTGTGGTGTTGGGAAGTGTGTGAATGTGTGATCTGCTTACATATGAGGTGTTATGGTATTCTTAGTTATAAGAAAAACCTAGGAAGGCTCATATGATAATTTATAAGCCCTTAAAGGGACAGTCTAGGCCAAAATAAACTTTCATGATTCAGATAGAGCATGTAATTTTAAACAATTAACAATTTACTTTTAATCACCAATTTTGCTTTGTTCTCTTGGTATTCTTAGTTGAAAGCTTAACCTAGGAGGTTCATCATGCTAATTTTCTTAGACTTTGAAGCCCACCTCTTTCAGATTGCATTTAAGTTTTTCACCACTAGAGGGTGTTAGTTCACGTATTTCATATAGATAACACTGTGCTTGTGCACAAGAAGTTATCTGGGAGTCAGGCACTGATTGGCTAGACTGCATGTCTGTCAAAAGAACTGAAAAAAGGGGCAGTTTGCAGAGGCTTAGATACAAGATAATCACAGAGGGTTAAAAGTATATTATTATAACTGTTAGTTATGCAAAACTGGGAAATGGGTAATAAAGGGGATTATCTATCTTTTAAAACAATAAAAATTCTGGTGTAGACTGTCCCTTTAAAGGCCACCTCTTATCACATGCTTTTTTTATTTGCTTTTCACAACAGGGGAGAGCTCGTTCATGTGAGCCATATAAATAACATTGTGATCACGCCCGTGGCTTGTGGCAGACACTGCACTAATTGGCTAAAATGAAATTCAACACATAATAAATAAAATGTCATGTTGATCAGGGGGCTGTTAGAAGATGCTTAGATACAAGGTAATCACAGAGGTAAAAAGTATATTAATATAACTGAGATAAGGGGCAGTCTGCAGAGGCTAGATACAGGGTAATCACAGAGGTAAAAAGTATATTAATGTAACTGAGATAAGGGGGGCGGTCTGCAGAGGCTTAGATACAAGGTTATCACAGAGGTAAAAAAAACTGAATTTATGCTTACCTGATAAATTACTTTCTATTGTGATGTATCGAGTCCACGGATTCATCCTTTACTTGTGGGATATTCTCCTTCCCAACAGGAAGTGGCAAAGAGACCACACAGCAGAGCTGTCCATATAGCTCCCCCTCCAGCTCCACCCCCCAGTCATTCGACCGAAGGTTAGTAAGAAAAAGGAGAAACCATAGGGTGCAGTGGTGACTGTAGTTTAACAAAAAAGCTACCTGACTTAATAGCCAGGGGGCGGGCCGTGGACTCGATACATTACAAGAGAAATGTAATTTATCAGGTAAGCATAAATTCTATTTTCTCTTGCAAGATGTATCGAATCCACGGATTCATCCTTTACTTGTGGGATACCAATACCAAAGCTTTAGGACACCGGATGAATGGAGGAACAAGACAGGTACCTTAAACGGTAAGGCACCACTGCTTGTAAAACCTCTCTCCCAAAAATAGCCTCAGAAGAAGCAAAAGTATCGAATTAGGAAAATTTGGAAAAAGTATGCAGGCGAAGACCAAGTCGCTGCCTTACAAATCTGTTCAACAGAGCCTCATTTTAAAAAGCCCATGTGGAAGCCACTGCTCTGGTAAAATGAGCAGTAATTGTTTCAGGAGGATGCTGGTCCAGCAGTCTCATAGGTCAAACGGATGATGCTTTTCAGCCAAAAGGAAAGAGGTAGCAGTTGCCTTCTGACCTCTCCTCTTACCGGAATAGATGATAAACAATGAAGGTTGTTTGTCTGAAATCCTTAGTTGCTTGTAAATAGAACTTTAAAGCACGAACCACATCAAGATTGTGTAACAGACGTTCCTTCTTTGAAGAAGGATTAGGACACAGAGAAGGAACAACAATTTCCTGTTAATATTCTTATTAGACACAACCTTAAGAAGAAAACCGGGTTTGGTACGCAAAACTACCTTATCTGCATGGAAAACCAGGTAAGGTGAATCACACTGTAAAGCAGATAGCTCTGAAACTCTTCGAATCAAAAACAAAACTTTCCAAGATAAAAGCTTAATATCTATGGAATGTAAAGGTTCAAACGGAACCCCTTGCAGAACTGAAAGAACTAAATTCAGACTCCATGGCGGAGCCACAGGTCTATAAACAGGCTTGATTCTGACTAAAGCCTGACTAAACGCTTGAACGTCTGGTACCTCTGCCAGATGTTTGTGTAAAAGAATAGACAAAGAAGATATCTGTCCTTTTAAGGAACTAGCTGATAATCCTGTCCTTGAAAGGACCTTTTGTATTAGAAGGTCCTGCCTCATTGGTAGTGTCCATGGTGGGACAGGATGACATGTCCACTAGGTCTGCATACCAAGTCCTGCGTGGCCACGCAGGTGCTATCAGAATCACGAAGCCCTCTCCTGCTTAATTCTGGCAACCAGACGAGGGAGGAGAGGAAACGGTGGAAAAACATAGGCCAGATTGAAGGACCAAGGCGCTGCTTAGCATCTATCAGCACCGCCTGGGGATCCCGGGACCTGGACCCGTAAAGAGGAAGTTTGGTGTTCTGACGGGACGCCATCAGATCCAATTCTAGAGTGCCCCATAGCTGAGTCAGCTGGGCAAATACCTCCGGGGTGGAGTTCCCACTCCCCGGGTGAAAAAGTCTGGCGACTTAGAAAATCCTCCTCCCAGATGTCTACTCCTGGGATGTGAATTGCTGAGAGATGGCAGGAGTGATTCTCCGCCCACCTGATTATCTTGGGTTACTTCCATCATTGCTAGGGAACTCCTTGTTCCTCCTTGATGATTGACGTAAGCTACAGTCGTGATGTTGTCTGACTGAAATCTGATGAATTTGGCCGTGGCTAGCTGAGGCCATGCCTGAAGCGTGTTTGAATATCGCCCTCAGTTCCAGAATGTTTATCGGGAGAAGAGCTTCTTCCCGAGACCATAAGCCCTGAGCTTTCAGGAAGTCCCAGACTGCACCCCAGCCCAACAGACTGGCGGTCGGTCGTTACGATGATCCACTCTGGTCTGCGGAAACACATTCCCTGAGACAGGTGATCCTGAGACAACCACAGAGAAGAGAATCTCTGGTCCCCTGGTCCAGCTGTATTTGAGGAGACAAATCTGCATAATCCCCATTCCACTGTTTGAGCATGCATAGTTGCAGTGGTCTGAGGTGTTATCCGTGCAAAAGGGACTATGTCCATTGCCGCTACCATTAATCCGATTGTCTCCATGCACTGAGCTACAGATGGCCAAGGAATGGAATGAAGGCCTCGGCAAGTGGTTAAGAGTTTTAACTTTCTGACCTCCGTCAGAAATATTTTCATTTCTACCGAGTCTATCAGAGTTCCTAGGAAGGAAACTCTTGTGAGGGGGGGGAAAGAGAACTCTTTTTGATGTTCACCTTCCACCCGTGAGACCTCAGAAAGGCCAATACAATTTCCGTGTGAGACTTGGCTCTTTGGAAAGTCGACGCCTGAATTAAGATGTTGTCTAGATAAGGCGCCACTGCTATGGCCCGCGGTCTTAGAACCGCCAGGAGGGACCCTAGCCCTTTGTGAAAATTCTGGAAGCAGTGGCCAACACGAAAAGAAGAGCAACAAACTGGTAATGCTTGTCCAGAAAGGCGAACCTGAGAAACTGGTGATGATCTTTGTGGATAGGAATGTGCAGATGCGCATCCTTTAAATCCACAGTGGTCATATATTGACCCTCCTGGATCATTGGTAAGATTGTCCGAATGGTCTCCATCTTGAATGATGGGACTCTGAGGAATTTGTTTAGAATTTTGAGATCCCGGATTGGTCTGAAAGTTCCTTCTTTCTTGGGAACCACAAACAGGTTTGAGTAAATAACATAATTTATGTAAGAACTTACCTGATAAATTCATTTCTTTCATATTAACAAGAGTCCATGAGCTAGTGACGTATGGGATATACATTCCTACCAGGAGGGGCAAAGTTTCCCAAACCTTAAAATGCCTATAAATACACCCCTCACCACACCCACAAATCAGTTTAACGAATAGCCAAGAAGTGGGGTGATAAGAAAAAAAGTGCGAAGCATATAAAATAAGGAATTGGAATAATTGTGCTTTATACAAAAAAAATCATAACCACCCCAAAAAAAGGGTGGGCCTCATGGACTCTTGTTAATATGAAAGAAATGAATTTATCAGGTAAGTTCTTACATAAATTATGTTTTCTTTCATGTAATTAACAAGAGTCCATGAGCTAGTGACGTATGGGATAATGACTACCCAAGATGTGGATCTTTCCACACAAGAGTCACTAGAGAGGGAGGGATAAAATAAAGACAGCCAATTCCTGCTGAAAATAATCCACACCCAAAATAAAGTTTAATGAAAAACCTAAGCAGAAGATTCAAACTGAAACCGCTGCCTGAAGAACTTTTCTACCAAAAATTGCTTCAGAAGAAGAAAATACATCAAAATGGTAGAATTTAGTAAAAGTATGCAAAGAGGACCAAGTTGCTGCTTTGCAGATCTGGTCAACCGAAGCTTCATTCCTAAACGCCCAGGAAGTAGATACTGACCTAGTAGAATGAGCTGTAATTCTCTGAGGCGGAATTTTACCCGACTCAACATAGGCAAGATGAATTAAAGATTTCAACCAAGATGCCAAAGAAATGGCAGAAGCTTTCTGGCCTTTCCTAGAACCGGAAAAGATAACAAATAGACTAGAAGTCTTACAGAAAGATTTCGTAGCTTCAACATAATATTTCAAAGCTCTAACAACATCCAAAGAATGCAACGATTTCTCCTTAGAATTCTTAGGATTAGGACATAATGAAGGAACCACAATTTCTCTACTAATGTTGTTGGAATTCACAACTTTAGGTAAAAATTCAAAAGAAGTTCGCAACACCGCCTTATCCTGATGAAAAATCAGAAAAGGAGACTCACACGAAAGAGCAGATAATTCAGAAACTCTTCTAGCAGAAGAGATGGCCAAAAGGAACAAAACTTTCCAAGAAAGTAATTTAATGTCCAATGAATGCATAGGTTCAAACGGAGGAGCTTGAAGAGCTCCCAGAACCAAATTCAAACTCCAAGGAGGAGAAATTGACTTAATGACAGGTTTTATACGAACCAAAGCTTGTACAAAACAATGAATATCAGGAAGAATAGCAATCTTTCTGTGAAAAAGAACAGAAAGAGCAGAGATTTGTCCTTTCAAAGAACTTGCGGACAAAACCTTATCCAAACCATCCTGAAGAAATTGTAAAATTCTCGGTATTCTAAAAGAATGCCAAGAAAAATGATGAGAAAGACACCAAGAAATATAAGTCTTCCAGACTCTATAATATATCTCTCTGGATATAGATGTACGAGCCTGTAACATAGTATTAATCACAGAGTCAGAGAAACCTCTTTGACCAAGAATCAAGCGTTCAATCTCCATACCTTTAAATTTAAGGATTTCAGATCCTGATGGAAAAAATAATTTTTGCGCCAAAAAAGTCCGCGCCAAGAATGACGCAATAAAATGAAGCATTTTCAGCCCCCGCGAGCCTAACAGCCCACAGGGAAAAAAGTCAAATTTTTGAGGTAAGAAAAAATATGATAATTCAATGCATAATCCCAAATATGAAACTGACTGTCTGGAAATAAGGAAAGTTGAACATTCTGAGTCAAGGCAAATAAATGTTTGAATACATATATTTAGAACTTTATAAATAAAGTGCCCAACCATAGCTTAGAGTGTCACAGAAAATAAGACTTACTTACCCCAGGACACTCATCTACATGTTTGTAGAAAGCCAAACCAGTACTGAAACGAGAATCAGTAGAGGAAATGGTAAATATAAGAGTATATCGTCGATCTGAAAAGGGAGGTAAGAGATGAATCTCTACGACCGATAACAGAGAGCCTTATGAAATAGACCCCGTAGAAGGAGATCACTGCATTCAATAGGCAATACTCTCTTCACATCCCTCTGACATTCACTGCACGCTGAGAGGAAAACCGGGCTCCAACTTGCTGCGGAGCGCATATCAACGTAGAATCTAGCACAAACTTACTTCACCACCTCCCTTGGAGGCAAAGTTTGTAAAAACTGATTTGTGGGTGTGGTGAGGGGTGTATTTATAGGCATTTTAAGGTTTGGGAAACTTTGCCCCTCCTGGTAGGAATGTATATCCCATACGTCACTAGCTCATGGACTCTTGTTAATTACATGAAAGAAAATAATAATAATAATAACTATAAGGTCACATGACTAGTATTTCTCACCTCAGGAATAATAATAATAACTATAAGGTCACATGACTAGTATTTCTCACCTCAGGAATAATAATAACTATAAGGTCACATGACTAGTATTTCTAACCTCAGGAATAATAATAACTATAAGGTCACATGACTAGTATTTCTCACCTCAGGAATAATAATAACTATAAGGTCACATGACTAGTATTTCTCACCTCAGGAATAATAATAACTATGAGGTCACATGACTAGTATTTCTCACCTCAGGAATAATAATAATAATAATAATAATAATAATAATAAACTAAGGTCACATGACTAGTATTTCTCACCTCAGGAATAATAATAATAACTAAGGTCACATGACTAGTATTTCTTACCTCAGGAATAATAATAATAACTAAGGTCACATGACTAGTATTTCTCACCTCAGGAATTATAATAATAACTATAAGGTCACATGACTAGTATTTCTCACCTCAGGAATAATAATAACTATGAGGTCACATGACTAGTATTTCTCACCTCAGGAATAATAATAATAATAATAATAATAATAATAATAACTATACGGTCACGTGACTAGTATTTCTCACCTCAGGAATAATAATAATAATAATAATAATAATAATAACTATATGGTCACATGACTAGTATTTCTCACCTCAAGAATAATAATAATAATAATAATAACTACTATACGGTCACGTGACTAGTATTTCTCACCTCAGGAATAATAATAATAATAATAATAACTATACGGTCACATAACTAGTATTTCTCACCTCAGGAAAAATAATAATAACTATACGGTCACATGACTAGTATTTCTCACCTCAGGAATAATAATAACTATAAGGTCACATGACTAGTATTTCTCACCTCAGGAATAATAATAATAATAATAACTACTATACGGTCACGTGACTAGTATTTCTCACCTCAGGAATAATAATAATAATAATAATAATAACTATACGGTCACATGACTAGTATTTCTCACCTCAGGAATAATAATAATAATAATAATAACTATAAGGTCACATGACTAGTATTTCTCACCTCAGGAATAATAATAACTATAAGGTCACATGACTAGTATTTCTCACCTCAGGAATAATAATAATAACTATAAGGTCACATGACTAGTATTTCTCACCTCAGGAATAATAATAATAACTATAAGGTCACATGACTAGTATTTCTCACCTCAGGAATAATAATAACTATACGGTCACATGACTAGTATTTCTCACCTCAGGAATAATAATAACTATACGGTCACATGACTAGTATTTCTCACCTCAGGAATAATAATAATAACTATAAGGTCACATGACTAGTATTTCTCACCTCAGGAATAATAATAATAACTATAAGGTCACATGACTAGTATTTCTCACCTCAGGAATAATAATAATAATAACTATACGGTCACATGACTAGTATTTCTCACCTCAGGAATAATAATAACTATAAGGTCACATGACTAGTATTTCTCACCTCAGGAATAATAATAATAATACACAGAAAAAAATACCAAATGTAGAAAATGGTAATAGCGTGCGCCTGAGGATAGTGTGAATAAACGTGAAATACCAAAAAATGGGGTGAAGGTAAAAGGCAAACTAAAATTACTAGCTCTTGCTCAAATAAATTAATCTTCAAATAATGTAGTGCAGTGCTATTTCTAAATTAATTAAACAGTGTCACTCGGTGAAATAACTGAAATATAACAGTGTGGATTGTTTATATGTAAAACAACCCTGTTTCTATGACAATTTTTGGTATATGTAATACCTTAGTGCAAAGTGACCAGGTAAAACAATTGAAAAACAATTAAAAAAATAATTAAAAAAAATTGTTATAAAACACAATAATGAATAACAATGAAACAACTATAATTATAAAACAACAATAGTGAATAATGAATAACAATAGTGAATAAACAACTGTGAATAAAACCTAAAAAATGTGTAAATCCTAAAAAATGTGGATAAAGAAAGAAAAAGGCTTATCGTAAATTAGTCCCAGAAGTGATGATATAAGTTGCACACTGGAGACTGGAAACAAAGGTGTTCCTAAAATCAAATACTGCAGGTCTTTTTCGTCTCAGTAGAAGTATTCAGAGAAAAGGAATATTTGAAGAGCAAACGGCAGCTGGTCTTGGCGGTATCTGATCAGGACCCAAAATCTAGAAGTAGTAAAAAAGAAGACAGCGCCTCATTGTGCAAGTAGGTCTTGAATGTAAAATTCACAGTGGAAGGGGAGACAAAAGGAAATATACTCACAAGAGTATTGTCACCCTATTTGCACCACTTTCAATAAGGGTGCCAATACTCTTGTGAGTATATTTCCTTTTGTCTCCCCTTCCACTGTGAATTTTACATTCAAGACCTACTTGCACAATGAGGCGCTGTCTTCTTTTTTACTACTAATAATAATAATAACTATAAGGTCACATGACTAGTATTTCTCACCTCAGGAATAATAATAATAACTATAAGGTCACATGACTAGTATTTCTCACCTCAGGAATAATAATAATAATAATAACTATACGGTCACATGACTAGTATTTCTCACCTCAGGAATAATAATAACTATAAGGTCACATGACTAGTATTTCTCACCTCAGGAATAATAATGATAATAACAACTATAAGGTCACATGACTAGTATTTCTCACCTCAGGAATAAAAATAATAATAATAATAACTATAAGGTCACATGACTAGTATTTCTCACCTCAGGAATAATAATAATAATAACTAAGGTCACATGACTAGTATTTCTCACCTCAGGAATAATAATAATAATAATAATAATAATAATAATAATAATAATAACTATAAAGTCACATGACTAGTATTTCTCACCTCAGGAATAATAATAATAACTATAAGGTCACATGACTAGTATTTCTCACCTCAGGAATAATAATAATAACTATACGGTCACATGACTAGTATTTCTCACCTCAGGAATAATAATAATAACTATAAGGTCACATGACTAGTATTTCTCACCTCAGGAATAATAATAATAATAACTATAAGGTCACATGACTAGTATTTCTCACCTCAAGAATAATAATAATAATAATAACTATAAGGTCACATGACTAGTATTTCTCACCTCAGGAATAATAATAATAACTAAGGTCACATGACTAGTATTTCTCACCTCAGGAATAATAATAATAATAATAATAACTATAAGGTCACATGACTAGTATTTCTCACCTCAGGAATAATAATAATAACTAAGGTCACATGACTAGTATTTCTCACCTCAGGAATAATAATAATAATAATAATAACTATAAGGTCACATGACTAGTATTTCTCACCTCAGGAATAATAATAACTATAAGGTCACATGACTAGTATTTCTCACCTCAGGAATAATAATAATAACTATAAGGTCACATGACTAGTATTTCTCACCTCAGGAATAATAATAACTATACGGTCACATGACTAGTATTTCTCACCTCAGGAATAATAATACCTCACCCGGGTTAGCCCCCCCATATTCTAAATTTTAACAAATTATCATTCCATTTGTTAGATCTTTGTTAGATCAGGTTAGATCAACTGTTTTTTTCGTTAGATCTACTCTAAAATATGAAATATTAATCTTTTTCAGGGGGGCTAACCCGTAGCCAGCCCCCCCCTCAACAAAAATTTGGACAAAATGTTATTGATTATGATAGCTCCACGTTAGATCAGGTTTGATCAGCCAAAAGTTTTGTTAGATCTAGTCTAATTACTGAGATATTGCATTTTTAATGAGGGGGGGCTAGCCCCCCCCTCAACTGAAATCTGGACCAAATTTTATTGATTTTGATAGATATACGTTGGATCAGGTTAGATCAACTGTTTTTTTCGTTATATCTATCACGCAAGCGGCGGTATTCACAATCCTAGTTTGTGTGCGGGGGAGGGGTGATCCCCGAGTTAGCCCCCCCTCAACTGAAATCTGGACCAAATTTGATTGATTTTGATAGATATACGTTGGATCAGGTTAGATCAACTGTTTTTTTCGTTAGATCTATCACGCAAGCGGCGGTATTCACAATCCTAGTTTGTGTGCGGGGGAGGGGTGATCCCCGGGTTAGCCCTACCTCAACTGAAATCTGGACCAAATTTTATTGATTTTGATAGATATACGTTAGATCAGGTTAGATCAACTGTTTTTTTCGTTATATCTATCACGCAAGCGGCGGTATTCACAATCCTAGTTTGTGTGCGGGGGAGGGGTGATCCCCGAGTTAGCCCCCCCCAACTGAAATCTGGACCAAATTTGATTGATTTTGACAGATATACGTTAGATCAGGTTAGATCAACTGTTTTTTTCGTTAGATCTATCACGCAAGAGGCGCTTTTCACAATCCTATTTTGTGTGTGGGGGAGGAGTGATCACTGGGCTAGCCCCCCCTCAACTGAAATCCGGACCAAATTTTATTGAATTTGATAGATATACGTTAGATCAGGTTAGATCAACTGTTTTTTTCGTTAGATCTATCACGCAAGCGGCGGTATTACCAACCCTATTTTGTGTGCGGGGGAGGGGTGATCCCCGGGTTAGCCCCCCCTCAACTGAAATCTGGACCAAATTTGATTGATTTTGATAGATATACGTTAGATCAACTGTTTTTTTGTTGTTAGATCTATCACGCAAGAGGCGGTTTTCACAATCCTATTTTGTGTGTGGGGGAGGGGTGATCACTGGGCTAGCCCCCCCTCAACTGAAATCCGGACCAAATTTTATTGAATTTGATAGAAATACGTTAGATCTAACGAAAAAAACAGTTGATCTAACCTGATCTATCACGCAAGTGGCGGTATTCACAATCCTAGTTTGTGTGCGTGGGAGTGGTAATCACTGGGCTAGCCGCCCCCCCCCCCTTCAACTGAAATCCGGACTAAATTTTATTGATTTTGATAGATATATATTAGATCAGGTTAGATCAAATGTTTTTTTGTTAGATCTATCACGCAAGCGGCGGTATTCACAATCCTAGTTTGTGTGCTGGGGAGTGTGACAGGGTTGGGGGGTGAGTGTGACAGTGCGAGAGAAGGTGAGTGTGACAGGATTAGTGGGTTAATGTGATCAGGGTGAAGGGGGTGTGTGTGACAAAGTGATAGACAGGGTCGGGGTGGGACCAAAAATAGGCCCAAGCATTTTAAGGCAAAGCAGCCATCCCAATTTCTTGTCAACACCAGAATTTTTGTTGTTTAAAAAGATAGATAATCCCTTTATTACCCATTCCCCAGTTTTGCACAACCAACACAGTTATATTAATATACTTTTTACCTCTGTGATTACCTTATATCTAAGCCTCTGCAGACTGCCCCCTTATCTCAGTTATATTAATATACTTTTTACCTCTGTGATTAGCCTGTATCTAAGCCTCTGCAGACTGCCCCTTATCTCAGTTATATTAATATAATTTTTACCTCTGTGATTAGCCTGTATCTAAGCCTCTGCAGACTGCTCCTTATCTCAGTTATATTAATATACTTTTTACCTCTGTGATAACCTTGTTTCTAAGCATCTTCTAACAGCCCCCTGATCACATGACATTTTATTTATTATGTGTTGACTTTCATTTTAGCCAATTAGTGCAGTGTCTGCCACAAGCCACGGGCGTGATCACAATGTTATTTATATGGCTCACATGAACTAGCTCTCCCCTGTTGTGAAAAGCAAATAAAAAAGCATGTGATAAGAGGCGGCCTTTAAGGGCTTAGAAATTATCATATGAGCCTTCCTAGGTTTTGCTTTTAACTAAGAATACCAAGAGAACAAAGCAAAATTGGTGATAAAAGTAAATTGGAAAGTTGTTTAAAATTGCATGCCCTATTTGAAACAAACTTTTTTTGGGACTTGACTGTCCCTTTAACACTCGCTTGTCCAGGATGATTGAAATGCTGTGCTATAGTGCAACCGTTTGCACCACAGCAGGGGATGGCGTTGCGCAATAATCCTCTTGTGCAAAATTACATTTTACCTTGATTTGAAACATGGCCACCTGCAGGGATTGTAAATATACCTTAATGTGTGACATCCAGCACTACAGAAATACACCTGTATGAACGCAGACCCCACATACAGACACTCATATTCAAGCACATCACACATACACACACTCATATGCACGCACATCACACATACACACACTCATATGCACGCACATCACACATACACACACTTACACTCATATGTAAGCAGATCACACATACACCCACTTCCAAACACACTCATATGCAAGCACATCACACATACACACACTCATATGCACGCACATCACACATACACACACTTACACTCATATGCAAGCACATCACACATACACACACTCATATGCACGCACATCACACATACACACACTCATATGTAAGCAGATCACACATACACACACTCATATGTAAGTAGATCACACATACACCCACTTCCAAACACACTCATATGCAAGCACATCACATACACTCACTCATATGCAAGCACATCACACATACACACACATCACACATACACACACTCATATGCAAGCACATCACACATACACTCACTCATATGCACGCACATCACACATACACTCACTCATATGCACGCACATCACACATACACACACTCATATGCAAGCACATCACACACACACACACTCATATGCAAGCACATCACACATACACACACTCATATGCAAGCACATCACACATACACACACTCATATGCAAGCACATCACACATACACACACTCATATGCAAGCACATCACACATACACACACTCATATGCACACACATCACACATACACACACTTAAGGCTGTGACACACATACACATACATATACACACATACAATCATACATACACACATACATACAATCATACATATATATACACACATACTCACATACATACAAGCATACATAAATATACACACATGCACATACACACACATACAAGCATACATATACACACATACTCACATACATACAAGCATACATATACACACAAGCATACATATATACACATACACACAAGCATACATATATACACACACACATATATATATATATATATATATATATATATATATACATATATACATATATACACACACAAGCATACATATACACACATGCACATACAAATATATATATATATATATATATATATATGCACACACACACACACAAACATACATATACACACATGCACACACACACACACACACAAAAATAAATATACACACATTCACACACAAGTATATATATATATATATATATATATATATATATATATATATATATATATATATATATATACACATGCGCAATCTCTTCCCTCCTGACCTGCGCGCTGCCTGGGGACAGCTCAACAGGAGCCGGGGACATTTCTGGGACATAATTTTTCCAGGGACAGTCTCCTCAATCCGGGGACTGTCCCCTAAAATCGGGGACGTCTGGTCACCCTATCATAAGAAATGTGTTGCATAGCATCTTCAACAAGTCTTCTTTGTTCCATACCTGGGAGAGGTTGACCAGTGTGATCCATGGAGATGAAGAAGGGTTAATCTCAAAGTATTAACTTCCATATCTCTTACATCAAGAGTTAATACTTATTATAATAAAATCAGCAATATTAAATGTGATAATAGAAGATGCGTTACTTGTAATTTTATAGAACACAATACTAAAGAATGTATTTCTTCTGTTATAGGACAAATGTATACTATAAAATAATCCAATAAAGTGTAGAATTATCTTCCATTCCCTGCTTCCTACACCCTGCTGGTATGTGGGGGGCGTAGTTTGTCACCGCTGGATGTCTCTTGGTCTTGTGCAGGGTTATAATAACGTCCCTCACAGGCCAAATAGACACAGTGCGTGCAAAAGCACTGACTGGTCTGTGCATGGACATGCGCTTCTGCATGCTACCGAATACCGCCTCTTGCATTATAGATCTAACAACAAAAAAAAAGTTGATCTAACCTGATCTAACGTATATCTACTAAAGTCAATAAAATTCGGTCCAGATTTCAGTTGAGGGGGGGCTAACCCAGGGATCACCCCTCCCCCGCACACAAAATAGGATTGTGAATACCGCAGCTTGCGTGATAGATCTAACGAAAAAAACAGTTGATCTAACCTGATCTAACGTATATCTATCAAAATCAATCAAATTTGGTCCAGATTTCAGTTGAGGGGGGGCTAACCCGGGGATCACCCCTCCCCCGCACACAAATTAGGATTGTGAATACCGCCGCTTGCGTGATAGATCTAACGAAAAAAACAGTTGATCTAACCTGATCTAACGTATATCTATCAAAATCAATAAAATTTGGTCCAGATTTCAGTTGAGGGGGGGCTAACCCGGAAATCACCCCTCCCACGCACACAAACTAGGATTGTGAATACCGCCGATTGCGTGATAGATCTAACGAAAAAAAACAGTTGATCTAACCTGATCTAACGTATATCTATCATAATCAATCAAATTTTGTCCAGATTTCAGTTGAGGGGGGGCTAACCCGGGGATCACCCCTCCCCCGCACACAAACTAGGATTGTGAATACCGCCGCTTGCGTGATAGATCTAACGAAAAACATAATTTATGTAAGAACTTACCTGATAAATTCATTTCTTTCATATTAGCAAGAGTCCATGAGCTAGTGACGTATGGGATACACATTCCCACCAGGAGGGGCAAAGTTTCCCAAACCTCAAAATGCCTATAAATACACCCCTTACCACACCCACAATTCAGTTTAACGAATAGCCAAGAAGTGGGGTGATAAAAAAGTGCGAAAGCATATAAAATAAGGAATTGGAATAATTGTGCTTTATACAAAATCATAACCACCACAAAAAAGGGCGGGCCTCATGGACTCTTGCTAATATGAAAGAAATGAATTTATCAGGTAAGTTCTTACATAAATTATGTTTTCTTTCATGTAATTAGCAAGAGTCCATGAGCTAGTGACGTATGGGATAATGACTACCCAAGATGTGGATCTTTCCACACAAGAGTCACTAGAGAGGGAGGGATAAAATAAAGACAGCCAATTCCTGCTGAAAATAATCCACACCCAAAATAAAGTTTAACGAAAAACATAAGCAGAAGATTCAAACTGAAACCGCTGCCTGAAGTACTTTTCTACCAAAAACTGCTTCAGAAGAAGAAAATACATCAAAATGGTAGAATTTAGTAAAAGTATGCAAAGAGGACCAAGTTGCTGCTTTGCAGATCTGGTCAACCGAAGCTTCATTCCTAAACGCCCAGGAAGTAGAAACTGACCTAGTAGAATGAGCTGTAATTCTCTGAGGCGGAGTTTTACCCGACTCAACATAGGCAAGATGAATTAAAGATTTCAACCAAGATGCCAAAGAAATGGCAGAAGCTTTCTGGCCTTTTCTAGAACCGGAAAAGATAACAAATAGACTAGAAGTCTTACGAAAAGATTTCGTAGCTTCAACATAATATTTCAAAGCTCTAACAACATCCAAAGAATGCAACGATTTCTCCTTAGAATTCTTAGGATTAGGACATAATGAAGGAACCACAATTTCTCTACTAATGTTGTTGGAATTCACAACTTTAGGTAAAAATTCAAAAGAAGTTCGCAACACCGCCTTATCCTGATGAAAAATCAGAAAAGGAGACTCACAAGAAAGAGCAGATAATTCAGAAACTCTTCTGGCAGAAGAGATGGCCAAAAGGAACAAAACTTTCCAAGAAAGTAATTTAATGTCCAATGAAAGCATAGGTTCAAACGGAGGAGCTTGAAGAGCTCCCAGAACCAAATTCAAACTCCAAGGAGGAGAAATTGACTTAATGACAGGTTTTATACGAACCAAAGCTTGTACAAAACAATGAATATCAGGAAGAATAGCAATCTTTCTGTGAAAGAGAACAGAAAGAGCAGAGATTTGTCCTTTCAAAGAACTTGCGGACAAACCCTTATCTAAACCATCCTGAAGGAACTGTAAAATTCTCTGTATTCTAAAAGAATGCCAGGAAAAATGATGAGAAAGACACCAAGAAATATAAGTCTTCCAGACTCTATAATATATCTCTCGAGATACAGATTTACGAGCCTGTAACATAGTATTAATCACAGAGTCAGAGAAACCTCTTTGACCAAGAATCAAGCGTTCAATCTCCATACCTTTAAATTTAAGGATTTCAGATCCTGATGGAAAAAAGGACCTTGTGACAGAAGGTCTGGTCTTAGAGTCCACGGTTGGCAAGAGGCCATCCGGACAAGATCCGCATACCAAAACCTGTGAGGCCATGCCGGAGCTACCAGCAGAACAAACGAGCATTCCTTCAGAATCTTGGAGATTACTCTTGGAAGAAGAACTAGAGGCGGAAAGATATAGGCAGGATGATACTTCCAAGGAAGTGATAATGCATCCACTGCCTCCGCCTGAGGATCCCGGGATCTGGACAGATACCTGGGAAGTTTCTTGTTTAGATGGGACGCCATCAGATCTATTTCTGTAAGTTCCCACATTTGAACAATCTGAAGAAATACCTCTGGGTGAAGAGACCATTCGCCCGGATGCAACGTTTGGCGACTGAGATAATCCGCTTCCCAATTGTCTACACCTGGGATATGAACCGCAGAGATTAGACAGGAGCTGGATTCCGCCCAAACCAAAATTCGAGATACTTCTTTCATAGCCAGAGGACTGTGAGTCCCTCCTTGATGATTGATGTATGCCACAGTTGTGACATTGTCTGTCTGAAAACAAATGAACGATTCTCTCTTCAGAAGAGGCCAAAACTGAAGAGCTCTGAAAATTGCACGGAGTTCCAAAATATTGATCGGTAATCTCACCTCCTGAGATTCCCAAACTCCTTGTGCCGTCAGAGATCCCCACACAGCTCCCCAACCTGTGAGACTTGCATCTGTTGAAATTACAGTCCAGGTCGGAAGCACAAAAGAAGCCCCCTGAATTAAACGATGGTGATCTGTCCACCATGTTAGAGAGTGTCGAACAATCGGTTTTAAAGATATTAATTGAGATATCTTCGTGTAATCCTTGCACCATTGCTTCAGCATACAGAGCTGAAGAGGTCGCATGTGAAAACGAGCAAAGGGGATCGCGTCCGATGCAGCAGTCATAAGACCTAGAATTTCCATGCATAAGGCTACCGAAGGGAATGATTGTGACTGAAGGTTTCGACAAGCTGTAATCAACTTTAGACGTCTCTTGTCTGTTAAAGACAGAGTCATGGACACTGAATCCATCTGGAAACCCAGAAAGGTTACCCTTGTCTGAGGAATCAAAGAACTTTTTGGTAAATTGATCCTCCAACCATGATCTTGAAGAAACAACACAAGTCGATTCGTATGAGATTCTGCTAAATGTAAAGACTGAGCAAGTACCAAGATATCGTCCAAATAAGGAAATACCACAATACCCTGTTCTCTGATTACAGACAGCAGGGCACCGAGAACCTTTGTAAAAATTCTTGGAGCTGTAGCTAGGCCAAACGGCAGAGCCACAAACTGGTAATGCTTGTCCAGAAACGAGAATCTCAGGAACTGATAATGATCTGGATGAATCGGAATATGCAGATATGCATCCTGTAAATCTATTGTGGACATATAATTCCCTTGCTGAACAAAAGGTAAGATAGTCCTTACAGTTACCATCTTGAACGTTGGTATCCTTACATAATGATTCAATATTTTTAGATCCAGAACTGGTCTGAAAGAATTCTCCTTCTTTGGTACAATGAAGAGATTTGAATAAAACCCCATCCCCTGTTCCGGAACTGGAACTGGCATAATTACTCCAGTCAACTCTAGATCTGAAACACATTTCAGAAATGCTTGAGCTTTCACTGGATTTACTGGGACACGGGAAAGAAAAAATCTCTTTGCAGGAGGTCTCAACTTGAAACCAATTCTGTACCCTTCTGAAACAATGCTCTGAATCCAAAGATTGTGAACAGAATTGATCCAAATTTCCTTGAAAAAACGTAACCTGCCCCCTACCAGCTGAGCTGGAATGAGGGCCGCACCTTCATGTGGACTTAGAAGCAGGCTTTGCCTTTCTAGCTGGCTTGGATTTATTCCAGACTGGAGATGGTCTCCAAACTGAAACTGCTCCTGAGGATAAGGATCAGGCTTTTGTTCTTTGTTGAAACGAAAGGAACGAAAACGATTATTAGCCCTGTTTTTACCTTTAGATTTTTTATCCTGTGGTAAAAAAGTTCCTTTCCCACCAGTAACAGTTGAAATAATGGAATCCAACTGAGAACCAAATAATTTGTTACCCTGGAAAGAAATGGAAAGTAAAGTTGATTTAGAAGCCATATCAGCATTCCAAGTTTTAAGCCATAAAGCTCTTCTAGCTAAAATAGCTAGAGACATAAACCTGACATCAACTCTGATAATATCAAAAATGGCATCACAGATAAAATTATTAGCATGCTGAAGAAGAATAATAATATCATGAGAATCACGATGTGTTACTTGTTGCGCTAAAGTTTCCAACCAAAAAGTTGAAGCTGCAGCAACATCAGCCAAAGATATAGCAGGTCTAAGAAGATTACCTGAACACAGATAAGCTTTTCTTAGAAAGGACTCAATTTTCCTATCTAGAGGATCCTTAAACGAAGTACCATCTGACGTAGGAATAGTAGTACGTTTAGCAAGGGTAGAAATAGCCCCATCAACTTTAGGGATCTTGTCCCAAAATTCTAATCTGTCAGACGGCACAGGATATAATTGCTTAAAACATTTAGAAGGAGTAAATGAATTACCCAAATTATCCCATTCTTTGGAAATTACTGCAGAAATAGCATTAGGAACAGGAAAAACTTCTGGAATAACCACAGGAGCTTTAAATACCTTATCTAAACGTTTAGAATTAGTATCAAGAGGACCAGAATCCTCTATTTCTAAAGCAATTAGTACTTCTTTAAGTAAAGAACGAATAAATTCCATTTTAAATAAATATGAAGATTTATCAGCATCAACCTCTGAGACAGAATCCTCTGAACCAGAGGAATCATCAGAATCAGAATGATGATGTTCAGTTAAAAATTCATCTGTAGGGAGAGAAGTTTTAAAAGATTTTTTACGTTTACTAGAAGGAGAAATAACAGACATAGCCTTCTTTATGGATTCTGAAACAAAATCTCTTATATTATCAGGAACATTCTGCACCTTAGATGTTGAAGGAACTGCAACAGGCAATGGTACTTTACTAAAGGAAATATTATCTGCTTTAACAAGTTTGTCATGACAATCAATACAAACAACAGCTGGAGGAATAGCTACCAAAAGTTTACAGCTTTGGTAGATTCAGCACTTGACAGCGAATTTCCTGTAGTATCTTCTGACTCAGATGCAACGTGAGACATCTTGCAATATGTAAGAGAAAAAACAACATATATATAAAGCAAAATTGATCAAATTCCTTAAATGACAGTTTCAGGAATGGGAAAAAATGCCAAAGAACAAGCTTCTAGCAACCAGAAGCAATAAAAAATGAGACTTAAATAATGTGGAGACAAAAGTGACGCCCATATTTTTTCGCGCCAAATAAGACGCCCACATTATTTGGCGCCTAAATGCTTTTTGGCGCCAAAAATGACGCCACATCCGGAACGCCGACATTTTTGGCGCAAAATAACGTCAAAAAATGACGCAACTTCCGGCGACACGTATGACGCCGGAAACGGAAATAGAATTTTTGCGCCAAAAAAGTCCGCGCCAAGAATAACGCAATAAAATGAAGCATTTTCAGCCCCCGCGAGCCTAACAGCCCACAGGGAAAAAGTCAAATTTTAAGGTAAGAAAAATGTTAAATTAAAATGCATTATCCCAAATATGAAACTGACTGTCTGAAAATAAGGAAAGTTGAACATTCTGAGTCAAGGCAAATAAATGTTTGAATACATATATTTAGAACTTTATAAACAAAGTGCCCAACCATAGCTAGGAGTGTCACAGAAAATAAGACTTACTTACCCCAGGACACTCATCTACATATAGCAGATAGCCAAACCAGTACTGAAACGAGAATCAGCAGAGGTAATGGTATATATAAGAGTATATCGTCGATCTGAAAAGGGAGGTAAGAGATGAATCTCTACGACCGATAACAGAGAACCTATGAAATAGACCCCTTAGAAGGAGATCACTGCATTCAAATAGGCAATACTCTCCTCACATCCCTCTGACATTCACTGCACGCTGAGGGGAAAACCGGGCTCCAACTTGCTGCGGAGCGCATATCAACGTAGAATCTAGCACAAACTTACTTCACCACCTCCATCGGAGGCAAAGTTTGTAAAAACTGAATTGTGGGTGTGGTGAGGGGTGTATTTATAGGCATTTTGAGGTTTGGGAAACTTTGCCCCTCCTGGTGGGAATGTGTATCCCATACGTCACTAGCTCATGGACTCTTGCTAATTACATGAAAGAAAAAACAGTTTATCTAATCTGATCTAACGTATATCTATCAAAATCAATAAAATTTGGTCCAGATTTCAGCTGAGGGGGGGCTAACCCGGGGATCACCCCTCCCCCGCACACAAACTAGGATTGTGAATACCGACGCTTGCGTGATAGATCTAACGAAAAAAACAGTTGATCTAACCTGATCTAACGTATATCTATCAAAATCAATAAAATTTGGTCCAGATTTCAGTTGAGGGGGGGCTAGCCCCCCTTCATTAAAAATGCAATATCTCAGTAATTAGACTAGATCTAACAAAACTTTTGGCTGATCAAACCTGATCTAACGTGGAGCTATCATAATCAATAACATTTTGTCCACATTTTTTTTGAGGGGGGGGCTGGCTACGGGTTAGCCCCCCTAAAAAAGATTGTTAATATTTCATATTTTAGAGTAGATCTAACGAAAAAAAACAGTTAATCTAACCTGATCTAACAAAGATCTAACAAATGGAATGATAATTTGTTAAAATTTTGAATATGGGGGGGCTAACCCGGGTGTGGTAGTATTTCTCACCTCAGGAATAATAATAATAACTATAAGGCCACATGACTAGTATCTCTCACCTCAGGAATAATAACTATAAGGTCACATGACTAGTATTTCTCACCTCAAGAATAATAATAATAACTATATGGTCACATGACTAGTATTTCTCACCTCAGGAATAATAATAATAATAATAATAATAATAACTATACGGTCACATGACTAGTATTTCTCACCTCAGGAATAATAATAATAATAATAATAATAAAAATAACTATAAGGTCACATGACTAGTATTTCTCACCTCAGGAATAATAATAATAATAACTATAAGGTCACATGACTAGTATTTCTCACCTCAGGAATAATAATAACTATAAGGTCACATGACTAGTATTTCTCACCTCAGGAATAATAATAACTATAAGGTCACATGACTAGTATTTCTCACCTCAGGAATAATAATAATAACTATAAGGTCACACGACTAGTATTTCTCACCTCAGGAATAATAATAATAATAATAATAATAATAATAATAATAATAATAACTATAAGGTCACATGACTAGTATTTCTCACCTCAGGAATAATAATAATAACTATAAGGTCACATGACTAGTATTTCTCACCTCAGGAAAAATAATAATAATAATAACTATGAGGTCACATGACTAGTATTTCTCACCTCAGGAATAATAATAACTATTCGGTCACATGACTAGTATTTCTCACCTCAGGAATAATAATAATAACTATAAGGTCACATGACTAGTATTTCTCACCTCAGGAATAATAATAATAACTATAAGGTCACATGACTAGTATTTCTCACCTCAGGAATAATAATAATAATAATAACTATACAGTCACATGACTAGTATTTCTCACCTCAGGAATAATAATAACTATACGGTCACATGACTAGTATTTCTCACCTCAGGAATAATAACAACTATAAGGTCACATGACTAGTATTTCTCACCTCAGGAATAATAATAATAATAATAATAATAATAATAATAATAATAATAATAATAACTATAAGGTCACATGACTAGTATTTCTCACCTCAGGAATAATAATAATAACTATAAGGTCACATGACTAGTATTTCTCACCTCAGGAATAATAATAATAACTATAAGGTCACATGGCTAGTATTTCTCACCTCAGGAATAATAATAATAACTATAAGGTCACATGACTAGAATTTCTCACCTCAGAAATAATAATAATAACTATAAGGTCACATGACTAGTATCTCTCACCTCAGGAATAATAACTATAAGGTCACATGACTAGTATTTCTAACCTCAGGAATAATAATAATAACTATAAGGTCACATGACTAGTATTTCTCACCTCAGGAATAATAATAATAATAATAACTATAAGGTCACATGACTAGTATTTCTCACCTCAGGAATAATAATAATAACATAATGGTCACATGACTAGTATTTCTCACCTCAGGAATAATAATAATAATAATAATAATAATAATAATAATAATAACTATAAGGTCACATGACTAGTATTTGTCACCTCAGGAATAATAATAATAACTATATGGTCACATGGCTAGTATTTCTCACCTCAGGAATAATAATAATAATAATAATAATAATAATAACAACAACTATAAGGTCACATGACTAGTATTTCTCACCTCAGGAATAATAATAACTATAAGGTCACATGACTAGTATTTCTCACCTCAGGAATAATAATAACTATTCGGTCACATGACTATTATTTCTCACCTCAGGAATAATAATAATAACTATAAGGTCACATGACTAGTATTTCTCACCTCAGGAATAATAATAATAATAACTATATATAAGGTCACATGACTAGTATTTCTCACCTCAGGAATAATAATAATAAATATAAGGTCACATGACTAGTATTTCTCACATCAGGAATAATAATAATAACTATAAGGTCACATGACTAGTATTTCTCACCTCAGGAATAATAATAAATATAAGGTCACATGACTAGTATTTCTCACCTCAGGAATAATAATAATAACTATAAGGTCACATGACTAGTATTTCTCACCTCAGGAATAATAATAATAATAATAATAATAATAACTATATATAAGGTCACATGACTAGTATTTCTCACCTCAGGAATAATAATAATAAATATAAGGTCACATGACTAGTATTTCTCACATCAGGAATAATAATAATAACTATAAGGTCACATGACTAGTATTTCTCACCTCAGGAATAATAATAATAACTATAAGGTCACATGACTAGTATCTCTCACCTCAGGAATAATAATAATAACTATAAGGTCACATGACTAGTATCTCTCACCTCAGGAATAATAATAACTATAAGGTCACATGACTAGTATCTCTCACCTCAGGAATAATAATAATAATAACTATAAGGTCACATGACTAGTATTTCTCACCTCAGGAATAATAATAAATATAAGGTCACATGACTAGTATTTCTCACCTCAGGAATAATAATAACTATAAGGTCACATGACTAGTATTTCTCACCTCAGGAATAATAATAATAACTATATGGTCACATGACTAGTATTTCTCACCTCAGGAATAATAATAATAACTATAAGGTCACATGACTAGTATTTGTCACCTCAGGAATAATAATAATAATAATAACTATAAGGTCACATGACTAGTATTTCTCACCCCAGGAATAATATTAATAATAATAATAATAATAACTATAAGGTCACATGACTAGTATTTCTCACCTCAGGAATAATAATAATAAAAACTATAAGGTCACATGACTAGTATTTCTCACCTCAGGAATAATAATAATAACTATAAGGTCACATGACTAGTATTTCTCACCTCAGGAATAATAATAATAATAATAATAATAATAATAATAATAATAATAATAACTATAAGGTCACATGACTAGTATTTCTCACCCCAGGAATAATAATAATAATAATAATAATAACTATGAAATGAGGAAAAAGAATGCGGAGTCTTCAGAGTGGATGAAATAGAGTGTTTATTAGGAGCAGGCTTATCATAAGACACAGGTAAGCTCCTATCTTACGCGTTTCGCGCATGGGCACATGCGCTTCATCAGAGATAATGGTATCTGCTGGTCAGGGTCTCTATAAAGGTGTAGGTAACCAATCAGGAAGGGTGTGAAGTTTAGACCCTTCAGGTGTGTGAAGACTTACACCATTTGGTTATCTAATGACATGGTATACACCTGGGCTAGAGGTCCCGAGCAGCAGATTACATTCTTGAACAGATAATACTAAAATATAGATGCAATATACTTAAACAAACAATTTTCCAATATTTAAATTGTCAATAACTAGATTTAATACTGATACAATACTTTTAAAATGTTAAAAAGATTAGTTAAGATGGTAGTTTAGTATGTTTGGGAGAGAGCTATAAGTGAGAATGTTAGTATTTATATACAGACAAATTCCCCTTTTTTTTATTATATATATATGTATATATGTATATGTTTGTGATGTTTTTAAGTTGTGAAGGCATATATAGACTCTGACTGCTTGTTACAAGATAAACTATAATAACCACATATAAGGTGAGTATGTTATTATGCTCTCTATAAGGTCCAAAGCAGTTGCACAAAGGCATAGTGAACTTTGTGGTTTTTTGTTAAAGTGGACCTTACATCTGACTAACAGGGGGAGAGCATGTGTGGTTGTCTGCAGAGCCATACTTATGTGCAACAACTATTATTGTATTTAGCTCTCTAAAAAACCGTGACAATTATAAAACATGATGGTACGTTAAAATAATTAATAACATTTTTAGGGCATTGTGGTAGTATCTAAGGATTAGCACTGTGTTAGCTGGGGGGATCTAAATGAGCCCCTGCCTGTTGTGATATTATATATAATATTATTCACATAAATAGTTATGAAACTATAAAGAGGACTGGCTAATGGTCCTAATTTACTAATGTGTTTTTAAGTCTCAGCTTGTGATGGAATACTGGATTGTATTTAAACATTAGTTCATAACTAGATGATTTCAACAGTGCTAAAATAATAAAATAAAACAGATGGATGGGTTTTGTTAAAAACATTTTCTCATGACTCAGTTTGTGAAAGATTCTTTTTTGATTCTTTCTTTGGATCATTTGTTTCCTTTTTTCTTTTTTTTGAAATATATAAATTTTTTTTTTTTTTTTTTTTTTTTTGGGAGGGATGGGTTATGCTTAGATCAATAAAGCATAGACAATTAAAGCAAACCTTTGGTGGGAATGAGGAAGAGAAAGGGAGAGCTGGAGTAATATATAATAATGACCTTAAGGCCTGTGTATGTACTTATGAGAGCTAGCAGGTTAGACCCTATAGTAAATATGGATATTGAGGGATTAAGTGAAGCTTGTATTCATATTATTTGGGGACCTGGAGACTGATATGGTAATGTGTATGGTGTATTAATATTAATCCTGTCTATAAATTTAGTGTACTATGTTACTCAAATATATTTTGTTTACTCTATGTATAGATTGACATCATATCTTTTATTCATGCCTTGTGGTACTCTGGTTTGTAACATGAATATCCAATATACTTCTCTTTTTGATAGCATCTTATTTCTGTCACCCCCTAATGGATTATTAGGTATATGTTCTATGGCTTTAAATGTGAAATGGCTGAGTCTATTATCATGTGTGTGAAAATGTTTGGCCACTGGTGTCCTAGGGAATTCCTCTTCTATTGATAAGAGGTGTTCTCTTATGCGGTCCTTCAATGGACGTGTTGTGATCCCTATGTATTGATGTTGGCAATGTGTACATGTAATTAAATATATTACATGGGTGGACGTGCAGTCCATTTTATCGGTTATGGGATATGTTTTATGTGTCTCTGAGGAGCTAAACATTACACATTTTTCAGTATATTTGCAACTTTTGCACGGTACATGACCACATCTATAATTACCTTTAGAGGGGCTTAGCCAGTTGGTGGTTGGTGAGATTTTGTTATGAAATTTATGTGTGATCTTGTCACGTATTGTTGGTGCTTTTTTAGCTACAAATCTTATATGTTGCTGTAATTTATTTCTCAAAGTGATGTCACTGTTGAGTACTGGTAGATATTTCTTAATGATATTCTTGATAGTGTAAAATTGATTGCTGTATTTAGTTACAAAACAGATATTTTCTTTGATTGTAAAGTTGTCATTGTGGCTTCTACTAGTTGTACCTGTTGTAGTTTTTTTGTTGTTGTTGTTGAGTAGTGTAGTCCTATCTGTCCTTGCTACTTGAGATTTAATTTTAAGTAGCACACTTTTTCTATAACCTCTAGACATGAGTCTGTTGGTGAGTTCATTAGCTTGTTTAAAATATAATTGGAGGGTACTACAGTTTCTCCGTAATCTTAGGTATTGGCCCTTGGGGATGCCTTTTTGCATGTGTGGGGCATGACAGGAGTCAGCTCTAAGTATGGTATTTCTTGATAGGGGTTTTCTAAATGTACTGGTGATGATATTTCCTTCATCATTATGCTCTAGTGTGAGATCTAAGAAGTTGATGATCTTGTCATCATTTAGATACGTAAATGACAGGTTAAGTGTATTATTGTTGAAGAAATCTAGAATTTCATGGATGGTAAGTTCAGTGTTTTTCTTGTAAATGAATATTAGGTCGTCTATAAATCTACCATATACAACTACTTTGTCCTCGAGGGCCAGTCCACCCCCAAACAGGTATAAATGTTCAAAATACCCCATAAATAGATTTGCATAAGAGGGGGCAAATTTGGCTCCCATGGCTGTGCCGCATTTTTGGAGGTAGTACTGGCCCTCGAAGACAAAGTAGTTGTGTGTAAGAAGGAATTTTGTGAGTTCTTCAAGAAATGTGATGAACTCTTCAGGATAACTGGTGTGTCTCTTTAGCATGTATGTAAGGGCTTTTAGGCCTTCCTCATGGGGGATACTGGAGTACAGGGCTGATACATCTACTGATAGCCAAGTGTAGTCTTGCTGCCATGTGATAGTCTGAATTTGTTGTATAAGATGTGTGCTGTCTCTTATGTATCCAGGTAAAGACTTGACTATTGGTTGTAGTATGTTGTCTAACCAATTTCCTATTCTCTCGCATAGTGAACCTCTGCTGGCCACAATGGGCCTGCCTGGTGTGTCCACTAATGATTTGTGTATCTTCGGCACTATGCGAAAAGTAGGAATGGTGGGATACTCCACTAGGCAATGGTCAGCTGTTTCTTGATTTAGGAATCCCTCTTCTACTGCTGAGTCTAATAAGTTGTGGAGTTCTTGTTTGTACTTGTTGGTAGGGTTATAAGTAAGCTTATGATATGTCTCTCTATCTTTAAGTTGTCTGTATACTTCTCTTCTGTAGTCATGAGTATTGAGAATTACTACAGCACCACCTTTGTCTGCTGGGGTGACCACTATGTCTTTGTTATTACTGAGTGACTTTAATGCTTGTTGTTCGCTAGTAGATAGGTTTTGTTTACTCATATAATTAGTGGTAGTTGTAGATGCTGTCTCTGTGGTGTAGTGTAAGTCAGTCAGTTCTAGTTCTACTAGGTTCTGAAACATTTCTATTGCTTCACTCCTACTGTGTACTGGGTAGAAATGTGATTTGGTGTGTGTGGAGATTTTGAATTTAGGGATAGAGTCATAGGTGCTGGCTTCTCTAAGTGTGGTTGCTTGTAGTGAGGTTATTATATTAAGATCACATAGATCAGTGAATTTTAGGCCTATAGAGTGTGCCTCTCTATCTGGTGTATCTTCCAATAATGTGTGTTTATCTTGTGAGTCAATAGTGTTGCTAATTAGTGAAAAATGTTTATATAAGGTGATTTTTCTAACCAAAGCATTAATATCAAGTATAGTGGAAAATAGATCAAAATTGGTAGATGGTGCGAAAGATAGCCCTTTATTTAACAAACTAATTTGTGAACTAGTGAGAGTGATACTAGACAGATTGATTACAGATCCTATTTCTTTTGTGTTGTCTTTTTTATTCTGCTTGGGTAGCGTAGTGGTAGATCCTTTTTTGGTGTACTGCTAGTGATAGGTATTTGTACTAGTGTTGATAGCTTTGGTCTACCTTCTGGGATGTCATGACTAGTTGTTTCATCATTGGAGGTGTGTGCTTGTGTGTCCTCTGTAGTTAGTGACCCCTCTGTGTTGTCTGTTTCAATACTTGAAAATGTGACTCGTTTGGCATTGGAGGTGTGATTGAAAGTGCCCTTTCTTTTGTTTTTGTTTCTTTTTTTAATGTTGCTTTTGTGGTTATTATGTGTGGGGTGACCCTTTTGTCTGTTTGGTCTATCTTTTTGCCATGAATATACGACGTCTAATTCGTAATCTTTAACATCCCTTTGGTACTTGCTCACTTTTCTTTCTGATAGTGTGGAATCTAATTGTTGCATGGTAGTGTCTAATTGTGTTTTATAATCTACATATTTTTTTGTCTGTTCAAATGGTTTCAGTGACTCTACTATCTCCTCTATTTGTATTAATAAAGAGTTCCTCTCTTCTTTTTTATGTTTTAGCAGTTGTTTCATTAGGATAATGGAACAGTTGGTTAAATTGTTATTCCATTCATCCATAAAATCTTGATTGTTTAGTGAGAAAGAGGGGTACTTTTTCATCCTTAGTCCCCTGGGAACTTTTCTTTCATTAATATAGAGTTCTAAGAACTCTATGTCCCACCAAAGGTTGCTTTCTTTGTATTTCTTATTCTCTAAATCCGAAAAGATATTAGTTAAGTCCCCCTCCAAAGGTTCATCTGTTCTAGTGGAGTTACCTTTAAGTGCTGTACTCATTATTAACTTTCTTCTGTCTACATCTACTACTCCTGTGAGAATGTTGCTTTCAGCCATAATGGTAAGCAAATGTGTCCGTATGTATTAATGTACTAGTGTACAAGTCTAAGTAAATAGTATTGTGAGGGTAAGCCTGTAGTGGTCTATCTACCTAGAAACTAAGGAGGCTAGAGATCCTAAAGAAGGGATCTAATGGTATGGTTTCTAGGTATGAAGCTGGTTCACTATGTGAGGATCAATTAGCAAGGCAGTGTATCAGATTAGCTGTTTTGGAAATTAATAAGCTTTTATGTTACTCAAGTTTCGTATGTATGAGTGTAAATCCTGGGTAAGTAATCTTAAATACAATTATACCGAATTATAGAATAGCAAAAGATTCAAATAATTGCAGGATTACAAAATTACATCTTGATTAGTAATAAGTTGAAGATAAACCGTGATAATGCCTGTAAAAAAACAATGGTTAAGAAACTTGTCAGATGTAATGTACAATCGTGCCTGGTGGTAATAAAGCTATTTACTATCTGTTGGT
The DNA here is from genome assembly GCF_027579735.1 of Bombina bombina. Lineage (NCBI taxonomy): Eukaryota > Metazoa > Chordata > Amphibia > Anura > Bombinatoridae > Bombina > Bombina bombina. The sequence continues at coordinate 43,885 of NW_026513011.1, forward strand.
AAGAAACAAACTTGGATAGAAAAAGTCCCATCAGATAAATTCTGCCAGATCGTAATCAGTTCGTTCCTTAACTTCA
>NW_026513012.1:0-31006 GCF_027579735.1 Bombina bombina
GGGAGAGAGGAGCGCAAAAGAGAGAGGGGAGAGAGAGTGCAAAAGAGAGGGGGAGGAGAGCGCAAATGAGAGGGGGAGAGTGTGCAAAAGAGAGGGGGAGAGAGAGAGCAATAGAAGATAGGGGGAGAGAAAGATCAAAAGAGAGGGATTAAGAGAGACAGAGCAAAAGAGAGGGGAAGAGAGAGAGAAAAAGAGGGGGTATAGAGAGAGACAGCAAAAGAGAGGGCTGGAGAGAAAGAGCAAAAGAGAGGGGGGAGAGAGAGAGCAAAAGAGAGGGGGAGAGAGCAAAAAAGAGGGGGGAGAGAGAGCAAAAGAGAGGGGGAGAGAGAGAGAGCAAAAGAGAAGAATGGAGAGAGAGAGCAAAAGAGAAGGGAAAGAGTCAGAGCAAAAGAGAGGGGGAGAGAAAGAGTGCAAAAGAGAGGAGGGGAGAGAGAGCACAAAAGAGGGGGGGAGAGAGAGCTCAAAAGAGGGGGGATAGAGCCAAAAGAGAGGGGGAGAGAAAGAACACAAAAGAGAGGGGGAGAGAGAGAAAGCACAAAAGAGAGGGGGGGAGAGAGCGCAAAAGAGAGGGGGAGAGTGTGCAAAAAAAGGGGAGAGAGAGAGCGCAAAAGAGAGGGGAGAGAGAGCACAAAAGAGAGGGAGAGAGCACAAAAGAGAGGGGCTAGAGGAGAGCAAATGAGAGGGGAAGAGACAGAGCAAAAGAGAGGGGGAGAGAAAGAGCACATAAGAGAGAGGAGAGAGACAGAGCAAAAGAGAGGGGGGAGAGAGAGAGCAAAAGAGAGGGATGGGGAGAAAGAGCAAAAAGAGAGGGATGGAGAGAGAGAGAGCAAAAGAGAGGGGACAGAGACAGAGCAAAAGAGAGGGGAGAGAAAGAGCAAAAAGAGAGGGGGAGAGAGTGCAAAAGAGAGGGGGGAGAGAAAGTGCAAAAGAGAGGGGGGAGATAAAGCTCAAAAGAGAGGGGGAGAGAGAGCACAAAAGAGAGGGGGAGAGAGAGAGCACAAAAGAGAGGGGGGAGAGAGAGAGCACAAAAGAGAGGGAGGAGAGAAAGAGCGCAAAAGAGAGGAGGAGAGAGAGAGCACAAAAGAGAGGGGTGGAGAGAGAGAGCATAAAAGAGAGTGGGGAGAGAGAGAGCACAAAGAGAGGGGGGAGAGAGAGCGCAAAAGAGAGGGGGCAAGAGAGAGAATGCCAAAGAGAGGGGGCAGAGAGAGTGCAAAAGAGAGGGGGAGAGAGCATGCAAAAGAGACGGGGGAAACAGAGAGTGCAAAAGAAAGGGGGAGAAAGAGAGCACAAAAGAGAGAGGGGAGAGAGCGCAAAAAGAGGGGGGAGAGAGAGCAAAAAAGAGAGGGGAGAGTGCGCAAAAGAGAGGGGAGAGAGAGCAAAAGAGAGGGGAGAGAGAGAGAGAGCAAAAGAGAGGGGGGAGAGAGAGAGCACAAAAGAGAGGAGGAGAGAGTGCAAAAGAGAGGGGGAGAGAGAGCGCAAAAGAGAGGGGGCGAGAGAGAGAATGCAAAAGAGAGGGTGGATGAGAGAGAGTGCAAAAGAGAGGGGGGTGAGAGTGTGCAAAAGAGACGGGGGAGATAGAGAGCGCAAAAGAGGGGGGGAAGAGAGAGAGCAAAAAGACAGGGGGGAGAGAAGAGTGCGCCAAAGAGAGGGGAGAGAGAGAGAGCGCAAAAGAGAGGGGGAGAGAGACGTGCACAAATGAAAGGGGGGAGAGAGAGCACAAAAGAGAGGGGGACAGAGTGTGAAAAAAGACGGGGGAGATAGAGAAAAAGCAAAAGAGAGGGATGGAGAGAGAGAGCAAAAGAGAGGAGGAGAGAGAGAGCACAAAAGAGAGGGGGAGAGAGAGAGAGGGGGGAGAGAGAGCGCAAAAGAGAGGGGGGGAGAGAGAGTGCACAAATGAAAGTAGGATGAGAGAGTGCCCAAAAGAGAGGGGGGAGGAGAGCGCAAAGAGAGGGGCGAGAGAGAGAATGCAAAAGAGACGGGGGAGAAAGAGAGTGCAAAAGAGGGGGGAGAGAGCGTGCAAAAGAGATGGGGGATATAGAGATTGCAAAAGAAAGGTGGAGAGAGAGAGCGCAAAAGAGAGAAGGGAGAAGAGAGTGCAAAAGAGAGGGGGAGGAGAGCGCAAATGAGAGGGGGAGAGTGTGCAAAAGAGAGGGGGAGAGAGAGAGCAATAGAAGATAGGGGGAGAGAAAGATCAAAAGAGAGGGATTTAGAGAGACAGAAGCAAAAGAGAGGGGAAGAAGACAGAGAAAAAGAGATGGGGAGAGACAGAGCAAAAGAGAGGTATGGAGAGAAAGAGCAAAAGAGAGGGGGGAGAGAGAGAGCAAAAGAGAGGGGGAGAGAAAGAGCGCAAAAGAGAGGAGGAGAGAGAGAGCACAAAAGAGAGGGGGTGAGAGAGAGAGCATAAAAGAGAGTGGGGAGAGAGAGAACACAAAAGAGAGGGGGAGAGAGAGCGCAAAAGAGAGGGAGAGAGAGAGAGTGCAAAAGAGAGGGGAGAGCCCAAATGAGCAGGGGTAGAGAGCGCAAAAGAGAGGGGGAGAGAGCGGCAAAAAAAGAGGGGGGAGAAGAGCGCAAAAGAGAGGGGGGAGATAGAGAGCGCAAAAGAGAGGGGGGAGAGAGGAGAGAGCAAAAGAGAGGGGCGAGAGAGAGAGAGCACAAAAAGAAAGGGGGGAGAGAGCACAAAAGAGAGGGGGAGAGAGCGCAACATAGAGGGGGAGAGAAAGAGTGCAAAAGAGAGGGGAAGAGGAGAGCGCAACAGAGAGGGGGAGAGAGAAGTGCAACAGAGAGGGGGGAGAGAAAGCGCAAAAGAGAGGGGGGAGATAAAGGTAAAAAGAGAAGGGGAGAGAGAGAGCACAAAAGAGGAGGGGGGGAGAGAGAAAGCACAAAAGAGAGGGGGAGAGAGAGCACAAAACTGATGGAGGAGATGAGCGCAAAAGAGGGGGGAGAGAGCGCAAAAGAGGGGGGGAGAGAGAGTGCAAAAGAGACGGGGAGAGAGAGCACAAAAGAGAGGGGGGAGGAGAGCGCAAAAGAGAGGTGGAGAGAGAGAGCGCAAAAGAGAGGGGGAGAGAGACGAGCGCAAAAGAGAGGGGGGAGAGAAAAGAACACAAAAGAGAAGGGGGGAGAGAGAGAGAGAGACAAAAGAGAGGGGGGAGAGAGAACGCAAAAGAGAGAGGGGAGAGAGCACAAAAGAGAGGGGGAGAGAAAGAGCACAAAAGAGAGGGAGAAGAGAGTGCAAAAGAGAGGGGGGAGAGAGAGCGCAAAAGAGAGGGGAAGAGAGAGAGTGCAAAAAGAGAGGGGGAGAGAGAGAGTGCAAAAGAGAGGGGGTGGAGAGAGAGCACAAAAAGAAAGGGGGGAGAGAGAGCGCAAAAGAGAGGGGGGAAGAGAGCGAAAATAGAGGGGGAAAGAGCACAAAATAGAGGGGGAGAGAGAGAGGCGCAAAAGAGGGGGGAGAGAGAGAGCACAAAGAGAGGGTTGAAGACGAGTGAGCGCAAAAGAGAGGGGGAGAGAAGAGCGCAAAAGAGAGGGGGCGAGAGACGAGCGCAAAAGAGAGGGGGAGAGAGAGAGCAAAAGAGAGGGGGGAGAGAAAGCAAAAAGAGAGGGTGGAGAGAGGGAGCAAAAGAGAGGGGAAAGAGAAAAAAGAAAAGTAGAGAGAGCAAAAGAGAGGGGGGAGAGAGAGCAAAAGAGAGGGGGTATAGAGAGAGCAAAGAGAGGGTATGAGCGCAAAGAGAGGTGGATCAAGAGAAAGTGCAAAAGAGAGGGGGAGAGAGCAAAAAAGAGTGGGGGAGAGAGAGACAAAAGAGAGGGGGAGAGAGAGAGCAAAGAAGATAGGGAGAGAGAAAGATCATAAAGAGAGGGATTGTAAATGTTCTTTAGGACTAGTCATTTATATTTTGTTAAACATTTTGACTGTAAGGGTAGGCTACTATGTTTTGCTTACACAAAAAGATAGAAGCACTCAGCCAGGGAACAAATGAAGGTATCACATGAGATGCCTTTACAAAAATAATTTTCCCGCAGTATATCATTCTGATCTCAACCTGAAAAAAGGACAGTCCAGCTCTAAAATGCAAGGCAACCCGCAGAGTCCATGTATGGGTTTCCCCCATCACCCTTTTTCAAGACTAAGGTCCTGATAGTCAAAACCTCTCCACTCAGGTGAGATATTCTAAAATGATCCTCCAGCACTGTGATATCCCTAATGAATTTTCAAAGGCAGATTTTGCTTTACTTCACCAAGGGGCGTTCCCTGCATTTCTGTATGTAAAGCAGAGACACTCTCAGTGCAATATTGCACTGCATGTCATGAGAGTTCTGTTGTATTTACACTTTGTGCTTGTATTCTATATACACTTTACAGTACATAAATAGCAAAAAATCTAAGAAGGATAATATAGGTACATTAAATTGCGTGGAGGGTAGCATGATAAATAATGACAGGGAGAAGGCCTGAGGTACTAAACAGTTTTTTTCTTCAGTATACACAAGAGAGGAACATTGAATGATACTTTGGAACAGAATAGAACATGCCAGTCCATATCACTAACTGGGTCTGTGTTTAGAGGATATCAGGAAAAAACTGGAAAATATTAACGGTAAATAAAAACTCCAGGCCCAGATGGAATACACCCAAGGGTGTTAAGGGAATTTAGCACTGTTATAGACAATCCTTTACTCTTAAATTTTCCAAGACTATTATCCCTCAGGCATGGTACCCCCAGGATTGGCGTGTAAAGCTGATGTGGTGCCACTCTTCAAAAAGGGAAGCAGGGGATTATCCAGGAAGCTATAGACCCAGTTAGTCTGACATCAATAGTGGGGAAGATATTTGAAGGGATTATAAGGGATTATATTGATGAGCATATTCGTGTAAACAAGTTATGAGTTATAATCAGCATGGCTTTAAGGAGAAATAGATCATGTCAAAATAATCTAATTAGATTCTACGAGGAAGTAAGTAAAAATATAGATAAAGGGGAATCAGTTGATGTGATATACTTAGATTTTGCAAAGGCATTTGATACAGTGCCACATGAGAGATTAATGCACAAAATTAAGGGACTGGGAATAGCTGAAAATGTTAGCTCATGGATAAATAACTGGATAAAAGATAGGGAGCAACGAGTAGTAGTAAATGGATCATACTCAGATTGGACAAAGTTAATCCAGTGGCGTCCCCCAGGGATCAGTACTGGGCCCTATTCCTTTTTAATATTTTTATAAATGATTTGGAGCCAAGGATTAAATAGTGACATCTCTATTTCTTGCAGATGATACTAAGTTAAGTAAGGTCATTAGGTCAGAGCAGGACGAACTCTCTTTACAAAGGGATTTGCTAAAATTAGAAGTATGGGCAAGTGAATGGAAAATGAGATTTAATACGGAAAAATACAAGGTTCTACATTTTGGAAGTAAAATAAGCAGGCTACGTATTTTTTAAATGGGACAAGACTTAGCCCAAACACAGGAGGAAAGGGATTTGGGAGTAGTAATAGATAACAGCTAAAGATGGGTGCACCAATGCAGCGGGCAGCGGCTTCAAAGGCTAATAAGATACTAGCATGTATTAAAAGAGGCATTGATTCAAGGGAGGAAAGCATAATTCTGTCATTATATAAAGCCCTGGTAAGACCTTCACCTTGAGTTTGGTGTGCAGTTCTGGGGACGATTGCTAAAAAAGTTATTGCAGAACTAGAAAAAGTTCAGAGAAGGGCCCACAAAGCTAATAAGGGGATTGGAGAAATTAACCTATGAGGAGAGGCTAGCCAAACTGGGTCTGTTTTCTTTAGAAAAAAGGTGCTTGAGAGGTGACATGATTACTTTATATAATATATTCAAGGCCCCATATACAGAGATGGCAGAAGCTCTGTTTATTCCAAGAAAATTGTTTCTGACAAGAGGTCATAATTTATAGGTTGGAGGAAAGGAGATTTAATCTCCTGCAACGGAAACGTTCTTTTCACTGATAAGAGCAATAAAATTGTGGAAACTCATTACCAAAGTAGGTAGTGAATGCCCAATACCATAGATACATTTAAAAATAGTCTGGATAAATTTCTGTATATAAACAAAATTCATGGGACTTTGATTGCTAGTATTAAATGGGTCACATTTTAATGGGGTTATTTAAGCTTAACTGGAGCTTTTTGAAAGTATTTTAGATTTGTATAGGTTGAACTCGATGGACTTCATTTTTTTTTCAACCTTATCTACTATGTTACCTATGTTACACTTCATATTAAGTTTTATTAAATTTTAAACTTTGCACTTTCTATTTTGTTTTTTTATTTTGTATACTAGCAGTATATTTAGGATTGCAATTTTTACAAAATCTTATTATAGTTCACATTATTTACTTCACAGAGGCAGAACTCACTGAATTTTCTAAGAAAGGGATGAACCTGTAAAATCTCAGAGAGATGAAAGATACATTCCATAGAAAGTAATGAAGCTCTCTGGGATACAAAATTTCACATGAGAGAGAGAGAGAAGGTAACTGGAGAACCCCTGGGGCTGACTATAAAGGCTCTGTTTGCATCAATTCCAAATTAAATTGAAATGTTTTCACTAAAATGTAACTAATTGTTGTCTATATTATAGTATATATTACTTTTCTGTTAGTTAAAATAGGTGCATTGTTAATTTTGAGCAAGCTTCACCTGCTGGCGAGACAAATCAGTGAGACCAGTTTGTTCAAAATGCTACAAAATTTCACAAGACTTGTGAGAGAGCTTCAGACATACCTTGGAGCTTACCTGTTCAGTCCAGTAAACAGTTTTTCGCTCGAACGCTAACAGGATGCACGTAAATAGCCAACATTAGAATTTCCCTCATGATAATTTATTCCCCCGTAGAAGTCAATGGAGCAAAAAATGTGGGGGGAAAAATCACACCCTACTCACACGAAAACACAATTGCCTATTCTCAAACCGGACATGAAATATGACTATTTCACACTCCAATGTTCTTCACACAGAAAAATATGTTCTATATATCTTAAATAAATATTTCTATATATATATGATTTATAGAACATATTCTGTTGTGTACAGAACATTGGAATGTAAAATATTTACGGTAAATACAGTTAAAACTTGATTAAAAATGAATATTGCATAGCTATGTTTTACCATGTTTTCATCTACTTGACTGCAATGGGCTCCAATGCACTTATATACATGTCTATATGTGTGTACATATGTATTTATGTGTTTTTATGTGTATATTTGTCTGTAATACATATATACACATATGCATGAATAAATACATATGTACAAACACACACACACACACACATATATATATATATATTTATATACACAGTATATATATATATATATATATATATATACATATTTAGAAATGTATATGTATGTACTGTATGTATGTCTATTTTAAAGCCCCTTGCCTGCTTTTTTTTCTAACACCCGAGACATCATATCTTATAACTTTTTTTTTTTTTTAACGTAATTTTTATTAGGATTCAAAAAGAAAGCGTACAAAAAAAACTTCAAATAGACAACAATTATATAAGATTTTACAGACACCAACAATTAACATCGTCCGAAGCATATATGTAATTAGAATCAGATTTAGAAATACAACTTATAACAAGAAAAAAAGGAGGTTAATGATTATTATCACCATGGTTGGTGGCTCAACAAAAAAAAGGCAAACAAAACACCATCTTTCTGTACAAGCTCTAATCGAGTTATAAATAAATCTTTGAATAAACAAACAGACAAAAATAAATAAAAAATTTTTTTTTTATATTTAATACATTTCTTCCTGCCCCCCCACTCCTCAGCAAAGGTGCTGTCTCCAGAGCATAGGCTATTTATCTGATTATAACAATTGTAAAAAGGCCGATGACCTTACGAAAATGCCCTAGGAGCTGCATTGAACTTCTCTAGGCTGATCTAGAATTACTTTATCCATTTTACCATATACTTTTTTTAATTTTATTTCTTCAAAGATTAATGGGTCATTCTGATCCAAAACCATTTGGTATACTATATTATGTACAAAAGAGGCTATACTGGGAGCCGTCTTATCTTTCCAAGCTCTTAATATCATCTGTCTAGTTAGTAATATTGCAGTATTGATCAGCGACTTATTCTGTATCTTTTCATGTGCCAAAAAGAAAATGTGAATAGGCTCAAGGGATATCCTAGATGGCAAAAATCTATTTAGCCAAAATTCTACCTGCTTCCAGAGTTTAAAGATTTTTGGGCAGACATAAAAGACATGGTATAGCTCCGCTAATGGAAATTTACATCTATGGCAGGCCATGTCACCCTTCCATTTTCCCATTCTCTTAGGCGTCAGGTATGCTCTATTCAGAAGTTTAAGGTGTGACTCTCTTATTGCCGTATTAGGTGAATACTTTGTTACTCTATCAAAGCTCTTTTGAAAAAAATCCAGATTGATTCCAGGGATATCTTCCATAGGAGAAAATTTTTTATTTACTTTAGATTCTGCATCTTTAAGCATTAAGATTCTGTAGATATATGATAGGGAGTGGTTACCTGTAGAAAATCTACTAATGATTATATCCAATGGACCCAATGTCCATGCATCTCCTTCCAAAGGTTTCTGATTATAAAAAAGTGTCTAATTTTGGCCAGGTGTTTTGACTAAGTGACTACAAAAATAGATAGGACATATTTATTTATTTATTTATTTATAAAATATTTTACCAGGAAGGATACATTGAGATTTCTCTCGTTTTCAAGTATGTCCTGGGATCACAAAACATTGCATTGATACAATAGGGTACAATAAAATACAAAAACAATAATAAAAATACACATTATATGCAAACATTTAACATAGAGCAGGTATGAAATATTTAATCAACCATGACAGGAGCATTCTGTTTTGAGACATATCCCTTTTGTAATACCCTTAATTGTCTAATTTTGCAGATGCTATGCCATGGAGGTAATTTTCATTCCTTGGCTGCCATATTGTTTCAAAGGTGACATACATTAGGCCCATAAAATCAATGTGTCAAATTTTAATTTAAATGGGCAGGGCTCATATTTGGCCCTGCAACTTCCCCAGACCCTAAAAAAACTGTAAATGGGGGGGGGGCTATTTTTTTCACTCATGGGACATTGATGAACACAAATATCAGGATTATGATATTTTCAATAGAAAATTTGTGTCAATGCTTGGAAAACATAACAGTTCATAATGTCCCCCCCTTAATTTTATTTATATTAAATTATAGTTCATACATAAATAATGGATACCAAATGAAATTCCTTTTTGTCCTCTAAAAACAAATATAAGTGTGGGTGCACTTAATGTGAAAGAGGTAAATTATGGTTGAAAAATCATATTGCTCCAATTCTAGGATTTGTTTACTTTCAGAACTTGGATAATTGCTGCTGTCCTTAAAGGGTTAAAACATATTGAAAAAATTATATATGTAAAATGACCATGCATAATCTCATGTTTAAATGGTTATGACTGTAGATTGCCATAAACAATACAAAATGATCTGGAACATACAAAACCAACAAAGTAGCCTAGTTTCTTTACAACTGCTGCTTTGTAACCTCTCTGCCACCTCTGAGGTTGGATATATATATCATTCTGAACCTTGCTTGTTTACAGTGATTGACAAGCCCTGCTCTCACCTGATTGTGCTTGTGTATACAGAGTCCACTGCCGTTCCCAGTGAAGACAGGTGGACAGATTTCCAAGTTGTCTGCTCAATCGGAAAGGAAAGAGAAAGAAAGTGAAAGTATCCCTTTTGATTATCTGATGCTACTCATTTTAAAAGTTGCCTTGATATTTCCCTGTCATGGTCCACTGAGGTTGCTTGGGTGCGCAAGGGGTAGCGCTATGAGGAGGTGGAGGATTAGCGTAGGACAGGCTGTGAGGTGCGCTATCTGTATCCTAAAGGAGGAGCTTCAGGTTTAGGGAGGCTAGAGTTGTGAGGTGCTCAGGGTTAGCCTGGAGAATTCTGCAGGGTGCATTTCCTGCTCTGAGAATTAGGAAGTCCACAGTTTTAAGATCTAAATTACATGAAAAGGGGGAAAATAAAAAAATCTAAATATCTAACAAAGTTTTACTATGCATAACTAATTTGTTTACATACTGTTGCTTTACAGTGTGGAATTCCTAGGGCTAAGCACATATGTAAACATTCTCTATAAAATGGGCAGAATGATTACTCCCCTTATACAAGCTTGGAAAGGAGAGTCATTAATAAGGACACATGCTAGTGAATTTCAGAGAGACCAGTTTTGTGGTTGATGAAAAGCATATCCTAATGTGCTGGAATAGTAGAATGCCGGAGCAATCAATAACTGAACAATGCATGCCCCTGTCCGCATTAACAGGAAAATGTAGTGTAGTTGAGACGTTTGATTAAACTGTCACTACGAATGAAGCCACATCCTTGTCTGATAGGGAAAAAGGCTCAAAACCATTCGTCATACAAATTTACCATGTGACTCTACAATTTCAATGATTGTTATTCTGTTGTTAACTCTCTTCTCAGCTAATAATAAGGGGACGATTTATTAAGGGCGAACAGCTCTTGATGCCCCTGTTTCCGTGCAAGCCCGAAGGCTCACCAGAAACAACAGTTATGAAGCAGCAGTCTTAAGACCGCTGCTCCTTAACTGGGCCACCTGCTCTGAGCAGCGGACAGCAATTAACCCGATCCTATACGATCAGGTTGATTGACACCCTCTGCAGGGGGCAGCATTTCACAAGCAGTTCACAAGAACTGCTTGTGCAATATTAAATGCCGACAGTGTATGCTGTCTGCAATTAGCGATGTCTGTCGGACATGACGCTACAGCGTATCATGTCGGACAGACATTGATAATTCGGCCCCTAAATGTCAACCTTTACATATTTTTCACCTGAATTAAGGTCACATTTGGAATCTAACTTTTCATGTTCTCATTCAATAGAATTTCTCTACTATCCTCTCTTATTACCTGCTTTGATCTCATTACGTCTTCTAATCACTACCAGTTCACTGCATTTACTTGAACCTATCGCTATATTAAAAGAGGCAGCAAAATAGTAAAATTGTTCAGATGACTAAAGTAGGCATGTGCATTTGGATCATTTGTGATGATCGAAATAGTGAGAAGGCTTGTGGCATTCGGTTCATTTCTGAGAAGCCTTTCTTCTTGTGAAAGTGCAACACGCTGAGATCTGAATTTGCACAGATCATAGACTGTTGCACTTTCAGAAGAAGAAATCCGGCTCCAACAAAAGCTGAATGCCAGGAGCAGCCACCTTCTTCCACATTTGGATCATCAGGAATGGTCTGGATGCACATGCCTACAAAACAGTAGTGTTTAATTAAACAAAACAAAAATCAAATACAAACTGTAAGAGGAAGCTCTATTGTGAAACAAGCGTAAGTGTCCACAGGAAAACCTCTGTCTCTTCTTTTTTTTACTTTGCTTACCTTACCTATGATGATTTAAAATGTATCTTTTCGTCTGTGGTATTTAATTAGGAATCTGCAGCTGAGACAATTATTGTAATATAAGAATTAAAGATGACTCCCGGATTGTAGAAACCTAGTTTATAGCAATTTAATATTGTGCTGCAGCATCTATACTATTGGTATTTGTTACCTTCACAGACAATTTAAATATCATTATGATTTATAGAGTTAAGGTTCAAGTGCTTTTAATTGTGTAGCTGATATGACTGTTTGTTTATTTAATAAAAATTGGAGTGAATGGGGATATGCAAGTTTGTATGATTCTATAGGAATGAGGAAAAAGAAGTGCTGAGTCTTTAGGTAGATGCAAAAGGTTTATTAGGAGCAGGCTTCCATATAGGACCACCATCTTACGCATTTCGCGCATGGGAACATGCGCTTCATCAGAGATGTATGATTCTATACCACAATTCATTTTTTAGCAGTAACTATTATTCAAACACTAGGGTTCAGCACTCCTTTGTTTATTTGTATGTTTATTTAGAATTATTTATTAACAAACTGTAAGAAACCTGTGGTATTACAAGTATTTCAATGGAATCCTCACAACATTGTTTTAAAGACCCTTACAAAAGCAAGTGCTATGCGCCCAAAGCGAAAGCAAAGCATTGAAGAATGCAGACAATTAATTTGGATTTGATGTTACGCCAAGTGCCTGATATGCATTAAAAAGACAATCGAGTAAAAAAAAAAAAACTTTCATGATTTAAATAGGGCATCTAATTTTAAACAGCTTTCCAATTTACTTTAATTACCAATTTTGCTTTGTTCTCTAGGTATTCTTAGTTGAAAGCTAAACCTAGGAGGTTCATATGCTAATTTCTCAGACTTTGAAGACTGCCTCTAATCTGAATGCATTTTGACCACTAGAGGGGTTCATGTGTTTCATATAGATAACATTGAGCTCATGCACATGAAGTGACCTAGGACTGAACACTGATTGGCTAAAATGCAAGTTTGTCAAAAGAACTGAAATAAGGGGGCAGTTAGGAGAAGCTTAGATACAAGGTAAAACGTGTATTACTATAACTGTTTTAGTTATGCAAAACCCGGGAATGGGTAATAAAGGGATTATCTTTCTTTTTAAACAAAAACAATTCTGGTGTTGACTGTCCCTTTAACGTAATCTACTTAAAGAGACAGTAACCAAGTTGAGATTACTTTGTAATTTAGGATAGGGTAGGGCCTTTTATTATTTTGGGGGGATTTTTTATTTTATTAGGGGGCTTAGATTATGTGTAATTAGTTTAAACTTCTTGTAATTTATTTTTATTTTCTGTAATTTTGTGTTTGTTTTTTTTTGTATTATAGTTTAGCTTATTTAATTGTATTTTAGTTTAGATAATTGTAGTTAATTTATTTAATGATAGTGTAGTGTTAGGTGTATTTGTAACTTAGGTTAGGATTTATTTTACAGGTAATTTTGTAATTATTTTAACTAGGTAGCTATTAAATAGTTATTAACTATTTAATAACTATTGTACCTAGTTAAAATAAATACAAACTTGCCTGTAAAATAAATATAAATCCTAAAATAGCTACAATGTAACTATTAGTTATATTGTAGCTATATTAGGGTTTATTTTATAGGTAAGTATTTAGTTTTAAATAGGATTAATTTATTTAATGATAGTAAATTTAGTTTGTTTTATTTAAATTATATTTAACTTAGGGGGGTGTTAGGGTTAGGGTTAGACTTAGGTTTAGGGGTTAATGACTTTATTATAGTAGCGGCGACGTTGGGGGCATGAGATTAGGGGTTAATAATTATAGGTAGGTGGCGGCGATGTTAGGGAGGGCAGATTAGGGGTTCATAAAATTTATTATAGTGTTTGCGAGGCGGGAGTGCGGCAGTTTAGCGGTTAATACATTTATTATAGTGGCGGCGATGTCCGGTCGGCAGATTAGGGGTTAATAAGTGTAGGTAGGTGGCAGAGACGTTGGGGGGGCAGATTAGGGGGCAATAAATATAATATAGGTGTTGGCGATGTTAGGGGCAGCAGATTAGGGGTTCATAGGGATAATGTAGGTGGCGGCGATGTCCGGTTGGAAGATTAGGGTTTAAAAAATTTTATTATGGGGTTTGCGATATGGGGGGCCTCGGTTTAGGGGTTCATAGGTAGTTTTGGGTGTTAGTGTACTTTATAGCACAGTAGTTAAGAGCTTTATGTTCCGGCATTAGCCCATAAAGCTCTTAACTACTGACTTTTTTTGCTTTTGCAGTCTTGGGGGTAGAGGCTGTACCGCTCACTTCTTCCAAGACTCGTAATACCGGCATTAGGCAAATCCCATAGAAAAGATAGGATACGCAATTGACGTAAGGGGATTTGCGATAGCCTCGAGTCGCGTAAAGAAAGTTAGCGGTAGACCCTTTCCTGCCTGACTCTAAATACCAGCGGGCGTTAAAAAGCAGCATTAGGACCCCTTAACGCTGCTTTTAAACCCTAACGCAGAACTCTAAATCTAGGCATTAGGTTTCCTTCAAAACGTTGAAAACTGCCTAAACCAGCTATTTTATTCACAACATTTTAAAGAAAACATAGGTTACAAATGTATTTGTTTGGCCACCCTAGGAAGAGGGGAGCAAGCACAATTTTTACACAAAAGCAAAATATGTATTAAATGTCCCTTTAAGAATCTAGAGTTTCAAATCTTGTGTAGTTTTATATACTATAACAACCATTTAGTGATGTTGTATTTTGACCTTGAGAGTTTATCATTCAAATGAATAAGTGACTGCAACTCATTATGTCATGATATGCATTTTTTTTACTATAGGTTGCATTTATTTTCTAACTGCTAGGTGGTATTTAATTTATAACTGCAACTACATTATTTTGCCAAACAGAAACAAACTCTCATTATAAAAATTTGAAAATGATCTATTATGATATAGAACATGTGAACAATTAATAAGATAAAACAGCTGTCAAGACAACAAACCATCTGTTATGACCCTTTGGATTTTATGGCATCAGTTTCAAAGATAATTGTCCTCAATTAACTGAAATAAATCTCCAAAACATTCCCCATAGGATAGCAAAGTAAACTAAAAGCATGATATTACAATAACTGAGTAGTACATTTTCTAATGCATTATATTTGTAACTACACAGCATATTTATATTTTGTGATCCTTTTTTTTTTGTAACCAACATGCAATTTTATAGAGAGCTGTCAATAAATTAAATGTAATTGCACAAGCAACTTAAAAATGTTGTTTGATATGTATTATTTAAAAAATAAAGTAATTAACATAAAGCTAGATATATTACACCATTTAGCATGCAAGTTCAAAGGGATGCAACTTAATTTATTATGTTTGCCTAAAATGATATCCTTCTGTTCATTTTTGTCAACTTATATTTCAATTAGTTATATGAGTGATGAATGTAAAAAATTTTCAAGATTCATGGTGTTTTCACGGATTTCTATGTATCATTCACACCCCCCTGCAAAATGCTAATATGACTACTTTTGAGGATTTGTAGTCCTACATTCATATGATGGTGTAAATGTATTCAATGTCGAGCGGACATGATTCGCTATAGAGAATCAAGCCCACTCGACATCTCTAAATGCAGACATCTAGTGAAATGCTTGAGCAATGCCGCCCCCTGCTCACTGGCGACCAATCGTCCGCTAGCAGGGGCTGTCAATCATCCCGATTGTATCTAACTTTTTCAACAGGGCTAAACTGGAAGCTTCTAAGTACGTTTTTAAAAAAGGTTTTATACTGGATTTTTAGCTCAGTATCTGTGCATATTATTCTTTATAGTAGTGTTTATTACATGCAAATATTTGAAAATTGGTCTATAGTGTTTCTTTAACCCTTAGGGTGTTTCAGTTAAAGGGATACTAAATGCAATTTTTTTTATTTCATGATTCGGATAGAGCATGCAATTTAAAGCAACTCTCTAATTTATTCCAATTATCAATTTGTATTCATTCTCTTGGTATCTTTATTTGAAAAAGCAGGAATAAAAGCTTTGGCGCTGGCCCATTTTAGGTTGAAAACCTGGGTTACACTTGCTGATTGGATGGCTAAATGTATCCACCAATCAGCAAGCCCTATCCAGGGTACTGAAACAAAAATGGGCCAGCTTCAAAGCTATCATTCCTGCTTTTTCAAATAAAGATACCAAGAGAACGAAGAAAAATTGATAATAGGAGTAAATTAGACAGTTGCTTAAAATTCCATGCTCTATCTGAATCATGAAAGAAAATATTTGGG
The DNA here is from genome assembly GCF_027579735.1 of Bombina bombina. Classification (NCBI taxonomy): domain Eukaryota; kingdom Metazoa; phylum Chordata; class Amphibia; order Anura; family Bombinatoridae; genus Bombina; species Bombina bombina. The sequence continues at coordinate 15,717 of NW_026513012.1, forward strand.
TTTACTATCCCTTTTATGGTCTTACACTTTCATTCTTTATATTAAGTATTACATCCACACTACAGATACATTTAGCCATCAATCAGCAAGCACTACCCAGGTGCTGAACCAAAAATGGTCAGACTCCTAAGCTTTTCAAATAAATTCCAGCTTTCAAATAAAGATACTAAGAGAACAAAGAAAAATTGATAATAGGAGTAAATTAGAAAGTTGCTTAAAATTACATGCTCTATCTGACTTATGAAATGAATTTGGGTTTTATATCCCTTTAAGTCAGGTATTCAATAGTTAGATATATAACTTGAATGCCATGAGTCAGCATGCTCAATGTCACCATGCCCTAGAGGCTGCTTTGCAGGTTTACCTTCCAGATGTTCTTACATTTAAATATTATATTAATATTACAGAACTAATACATTATAAATAGGGATTATGACCCCAGGCATTCGATAATCAGGTATATAACATGCATGTCATGAATAAGCCTGCTCAGTGTCACCATGCATTAAACCATTATAAAAGTAAAATTGAAATAATCTAAGAGTGCTTACTTTTATTTGATATGGTAACAAACTTTAAAAGGACACAAACACTTTGAGATTATGATATAAAAATGTTTAGTTATGTGTAGTAAAACAACTTTGTATTATTTTGCCCCCTTTCCTGTGATTTTAAAGATTTTTAGTTATGAGAATTGGAAATTCGCAAGTTAGGCTTCACACGGTAAACCTTGCTACATATCGATCATTAATTGGCCTTAGCAGAGTTATTAGATAAATAACTGGAAAACAATGGAGGTTTTGCTAACAAAATAACAGTGGCAAATCACCTGCTATGTTAATTTATTTCAAAGCTGCAGAAAAATCTTGTAATTATAAGATATTTTATGTTCCGTTAAAGGGACACTGAACCCAATTTTTTTTTCACGATCCAGATAGAGCATGCAATTTTTTTTTTTAATTTTTTTTTTATTTATTTAACAGAAGAAAAAATAATTTCCAACAAAAATATGCCGTACATACATTTTCCCATTTATGGTCTTTCAATTTCGACCGCTACAATCTATTGCGTCACGCAGGACGCAGTTTAAATATTTTGAACAGTGGAAAAAAAAATAAGTTTATATTCATACTTGAACATTTTGTTTAGTTTTGAACTTATATAACCTAACTGAGGTAAAAAATAATAAAAGAAGGAGAAAAAGAAGAGAAAAGAAAGAAGAAGAAAATAAGAAGAGAGAAGGAGAAGAAAAAAAAAAAAAAAGGGGGGGGGGAAAGAGGGAATCCTCCTCCTTGTCAGGTCACTCCCCCCGCCCATCAGGAAACTATGCTTGGCAAGATCTATGACAGGTGTCTCAGAAATAGAGTGGATCGACTTTCTCATCTGAATTTCTACCAGGCCCCCAAGAGGACCAGTTCGGAGTTCCTGAATGGAAAAATTAGATCATTTATCTCCATGTCCGGGAGTGATCTGATGAATACTGACCATTTGTTGAAAAATTGTGTAACATCATCTTCGTTATCTAAGTTGGTGTCTCTTTGTTCCAACAGGCATTGTTTTTTTAAGCAATTTTTAATCTCTGGGATGGATGGCGTTACTCTTAGCTTCCATTTTTTCAAAATAAGATACCTGGTAGCTAGTATGGAAAGGAGGACAATGTTGTCATTTTTTTGATGTTCAGAATGGTTTGGGAGCCCAAATACAATTTGTACCTGTGTAAGGCCTGTTATAGGGATTTTAAGAGTTCTGGTAAGCCAGAATTCTAGCTTCCACCATAGGTGTCTGATTTTAGGGCATTCCCATATCATATGGATTAAATTTGCTGCTGTCTGTGCGCATTTTGGGCACTTATTAAACCCACAATTACGGATCCTATTCCCTTTGTTGGGAGTAAAATAGGAATTGTGTATTAGTCTGATGTGTGACTCACGCCAGGTGGCTGACAAAGTGACCTGAGCTATTTTTTGGATTGATAAGCAAATTAATTTAGTGTCAATAGTGTGATGGAGGGTCATCTGGTTCCATAGTAGAGCCAGTTTCTGGGTCACGAAATCCGCTTTGATTGAGTTGATTAGTTGATAGCATGGGGAGATGGATCTGTGACCACTTTTATACAGTGCTAGCCAGCCTTCCAGTTTTCCCAAAGACCATGTCCAGGCTGAGTCTGCCATAAGCCCTGTGGCAAAATGTCTGCTTTGTAGATATGCGAAAAAATCCTTATTGTTGATGTTGAATTCTCTTTTTAATTCTTCAAATGATTTGACGCATTTTCTATCTGTATCTATTAGACTTATCACTGTATCCAGACCTTGATCATGCCAGATTTTAAATAAAGTTGACCTGAGTCCTGCTGGGAATTTCGGATTGCCACGAAGTGGTAAATATTGTGAGACTTTACAGTTTAGAGATAAGAGTTCCCCTGCTTTCCACCATGCTTTTATTGGATTAAGGAGGGATTTAAACATTTTAATTTCTTTAGGTAGTTCTTTAGGAGGACAATGAATTAATGCTGACAAAGTGTACGGATAACTTATGGCACCCTCTAATAGATTGTTAGTCACATAGTTACTGTTGGAGATCCAATCAGCTATTACTCGCATCAGGAAAGCATAGTTGTAAAGACGAATATTAGGCAGGGCAAGGCCTCCGTTTTCTTTTGAGAGTGATAGTTTCTTTAGGGATATCCTTGGTCTTCTCCCCTGCCAGATAAACTTGCTAAGTGTGCTATTAAGTAGACGCACATCCCTCTCCAGTAATAATATTGGGGTATTCTGTAATACATAAAGGAGTTTTGGTAGTAAAACCATTTTGAAAAGGGCTATCCGACCAGACATAGATAATGGAAGGCCCTGCCAGTTTTTAAGTTTCTCCCTTAAGATATTTAGAATTGGGGTAATATTATGATCGTAGAGCTCCGTTGGATTCGAGGCAATAGAAATTCCCAGATAACGGAAGGAATCTGTTGCCAGGCTAAAAGGGATATTGGGAAGAGAGTTTTTGTTCTTCCTTAACCAAAGTAACTCAGATTTTGCTTGGTTAATCTTGTAGCCTGAGAAAGATCCAAATCTGATAGAGATATCTAAGAATTTTGGAATACTAAACTGGGTGTCTGAAAGATAAAGTAGAACATCGTCTGCATAGAGGGCTATTTTTATGACTTGATCACCAATTTTAATTCCGGGCAGTTGTTGTCTGACCATAATCGCCAAGGGCTCTATTGAGACGTCGAAGAGCAGGGGGGAAAGGGGGCACCCCTGTCGGGTCCCTCTTCCGAGGGTTATCTGTGGGGAGATATTGTTGTTAACAATTAATCTTGTATATGGGTCTTTGTATAGATTTTTAATAAATCTTATAAATTCGCCCTTGAATCCGAATTTATCCAGGGAAGTGAAAAGATGATCAAAGTGAATGGAGTCAAAGGCTTTCTCTGCGTCGATTGAAACAATAGCTAAGTCAGGAACCTCCCTGTCCCCCCGGCCCTCCGACGTCCCGACTGATTTGAAGTATTCAGTTACGATCAGGGCTTCTCTAATTTTTGCCGATGAATTTCTTTTAAATAAGAATCCGGCCTGGTCTGGATGTATAATTTTAGTGAGTGGTTGCTGTAGGCGATTGGCAAGAATAGAAGCTAGGATTTTATAGTCAACGTTTAAGAGGGCTATCGGTCTGTATGACTCTTTGAGTGAAGGATTAATTTCCCCCTTTCAAAATTAAAATTGTATTGGAAGCAGTAAAAGAAGTAGGAACTTGCTCTCCCTTAACATAGATACTATTATAAAGATTGTTAAGATAGGGGGCTATCTTGTCTTTCATGATTTTGTAGAACTCGTTGGGCAGGCCATCTGGACCTGGTGTTTTGTTAGGGGGAAGATCTGAGATAATTTTTACTATCTCAGACTCCTGTATTGGAGCATTGAGATTTTCAAGTAGGTCAGATGTGATTTTAGGATAAGAGATTTTCTGCCAAAACTGCCTCTCGTTAAACTGATCCGAGCTCTTAAGTGAGTAAAGGTCCTGGTAATAAGTAGTAAACGCTTGGGCAATTTCTTCAGGTTTCTTTAGAAGACTACCTTCTTGTTGTATAGTTTCTATTCCAGATTATTTTTTTTATTTTTTTACTAGATTGGCAAGTAGTTTGCCCGATTTTTTCCCAAATCTGTATAACCTGGCTTGGAGTTTTAGGTCCCTCTGTGTCTCCCGAAAGACAGCAAAGGCGTCCCCAGTGTTCTTGGCTCTAATATATTTTGCCCAATTCCTGGGCGATTTATTCAGGAGATAGGAGTTGTAGGAATTAATTATTGAGTTGGTGATTTCTTTTTCTCTCAATCTTATTTTCCTCACTCTCATTGCACTGTAAGCTATTATTTCACCTCTGAGGACAGCCTTAGCTGCCTCCCAGAAGAGCAGAGGGGAATCCATACAATAGGAATTATGTTGGGCATATTCGTCGAATTTAGTTTTAAGCCAGTTTTTAAATTTTAAGTCCGTTGTAAGGAATGAGGGAAAGATAAAGCGAATAGGTTTATTTGTAAACTGACTCAGTTGAAACTCCAAGTGTGTTGGACCATGATCTGAAAGAAAGATGGGAAGGATGCCTGTTTTTACTTCAAATTTACATAGAGAGTCGCTAATAAGAAGTAGGTCAATTCTGGACATAGTCTTGTGGGCTCTGGAGAGGCAGGTAAAATTTCTAACATCTGGGTTTTGACATCTCCAAATGTCCTTTACTGCGAGGTTCTGCTTGATTGATTTAAAAAGTTTTGCTTCTAGGTTATCTCTTTTTTGTTTGGGCAGTTTTGTTGGGTGTCTCATTCTATCCAACGGGCAGTCAGGGGCCATATTGAAGTCTCCACCCAGAACCAGATGACCCTCTTGCACGGAAAGAATCTTGGCCTGTATGTTAGACCAGAAAGCTGGGGCCAATTTGTTGGGGGCATAGATGTTGCAAAGAGTGAAAATCTCTTTACCAATCTTTATCTTTAAAAGAACAAACCTGCCCTGAGAGTCAGCCTCACTGTAAATGACCTCTAAGTCTATTTGTTTTCCGATTAATATAGCCACCCCTCTCCTCCTTCGAACACCTGGGGAAAAGAAAATTTCCCTCACCCACGTGGATTTGAGTTTTAAGGACTCTTCTGGAGTCAGGTGGGTCTCTTGAAGAGTGCTATGTTGGTTTTTAATTTTCTCAAATGCGTAAGGATGGATTTTCTTTTAATGGGGGTGGAAATCCCACCCACATTCCATGATACCAACTTAAAATTTGCCATTAAAGTTTAGAAAGATAAAATATTGCTGACAAAAGGTGGGCGAGGAGAGTGAAGACGAGAAGGGGGGGAAGCAAGACAGGGAGAAAGAGAGAGAGGAAAAAAAAAATAAAAAAATAAAAATAAATGAGTGTTGATGCAGAAAGAAAGAGAAAAAGGAGAAGGAAACCAGAAGGGAAAAAGAAATAACACATCACAGCACATAAGTTAATTTAGGAAGGAGCTGTTGAGCTGCTTTACTCAGATAATTGTTTATCTAACAAGTTTGATTCTTTCAAGAAATGTTCAGCCTCAGGTAAAGAATTAAAGACATGGGTATTTGTGCCTAGTATCAATTTTAATTTTGCTGGGTAGATAATAGTGGCCTGATATCCTTGCTGAATAAGTTTGGAGCATGTTGGGGCAAGGGCTCTCCTCCTGGAGGACGTCTCAAAAGAGAAGTCCTGGAAGAGGAGAATCGCCGATCCATTAAAGGATATAGGTTGGTTTTTACGGAAAAGTTGTAGCAATGTGACTTTATCCTGAAAATTCAGGAGTTTCGCTATTACCGGCCTAGGCCTGTCATTTCCTTTGTTGTCTAGCCTGAGCTTACCTAGCCTATGGACTCTTTCAACTATGATCCTTGGGTAGTTTGGTGGGAGTTTGAGAAGTTGTGGCATTGTTTCTGAAACAAACATAGCTAGGTCCTCGTGGGGCCCGTTCTCTGGTATGCCAATTATCCTTATATTATTCCTGCGGGCACGGTTCTCAAGGTCTTCTAATTTAGTTTGCATTGTAGTGATAGATCGGTTTACTGCATCTAAATTAGTGGTATGTAGTGTAGTTAAGTCTTCCAAATCTGAGACCCTCTGTTCAACTTCGCCAATTCTGATGGCGAATTGCCTGACTTCTTGTGAGAGTGATGCGAGGTCTTGCTTGATCTCCGCCTTAAGTAGGCCAAAGTTTGGCGCCAGCGCCTCTGAGATTTTGGTGACCAAAGTTTGCATGTTGTAGGTGTCAGGTGCAAGAGGTGATATGGCGGATGTTTGAGACTCAGGCAGAGTGTCTGCGGTATTTTTTGCTTTTCTGTCTCTTTGTCTTGCTGCCATCGTTGGCGAGGGAGTCTTAGGGTGAAGGTGAAAAAATGTATCCATGTGCCAATATGTGCGCAAAAAAGAGGAAAATAGTGAAGGAGGGGGAGAGTGATATTAGGGAGGTTCCTGCCCGTGTCTATTGTGTGACTGTTATCATAGGGAAGTGAAGGTGGGAAGTGAGGGAAGTGAAACAGTGGTATCAGTGAAACAATCTCTTGTCAGTGTGCAAGGGGAAAGAAAAAAAAAAAAAAAAAAAAAAAGGGGGTGATTTAGGGGAGCTAGCCCAGTGAAGTGAATAAGGCTCGGTCGCACAACCGATGGCGGCGGAAAAGAAGAGGGGCAGAATCAAGGAGTTGTTTTAAATCAATATAGAGCCTGAGAAAAAATAAAGCCCGGACAATCTATAAGTGCAAACTATGCCTCGATCACCGTCTATAGCCAGAAAGAGAGAAAAAAGAAAAAGAATGCTTTTCTCTTTCCCTTCCCTCCCCCTCCTTGTTTACCCAAACTCCCTGCTATTTTAGGTAGATAAACTAAGTTTGACTAATGGCCTCCATTGGGCGGGAGACCAAGAGTGAGGCTTCCCTTAGTCCTAAAACATAGAATTTATAGGTTTTACCCTAAAGTTAATAAGTGTAGTAGTAACAAAAGTTACAAAAAAAGTAGGATTGAAGTGGGAGCCGTATGTGGCAAATAGATTGTGTAGTAGATTATATACAGGTGGAAGACGTGTTTAGTCAGTATAGTAAGTGGCCTGATTTATTCTAGGAGGGCCATATACAATATGTGATGAGGACAATTATTAAAGATTGAGAATCGAAGAGTAGAGGGTTTCAAGAAGTGTGATTTGACTGGATTCTAAGTTTATGCTTGTTGGGGGGGGTGAAAATATTTGAGGTTAATCTGAGAAGTCCAGAATTTAACAGAGACCTTTTAGTAACTTCGTCAGAAGATAGGTATGTTGTAGGCAGTCAAAAGGTACTTTAAATATAAATGCTCTTTATTAACCTGCTCATGCTCAAATGCACCCTTTCTCAGTTTACTTCCACTTCGCTCCCTCCTCTCACCCTCCACTTTCCTTTTGATAAGGGCTTTGAATTGCCCGATAAGTTAAACCTTAGTACAGATACGTTAAATAGACCTTGGGAACATCAGTTATTCCAACAGAACAATAATAATAAGCGCTGGGGGTGTGAAGGAGGGAAAAACAGGGAATAATTGTCAGAAGTACCAATAAAGACAATAATATTTTGGAAGGCAACAATATTCAGACAAAAGAGAGAATCTGCAACAAGAAAATTGGGTCAAAACAGGTGAGGCGACTTTTTCCAAGGACCTCGGAACTTAATGTCTGAAAAAATAAACAACAGTTCATCCAGGCTTCTAAATCTGCAACAAGAAAATTAGGTCAAGACAGGTAAGGAGGTTTTTTCCAAGGGCCTCGGAACTTAATGGCTGAAAAAATAAACAACAGTTCATTCAGGCTTCTGGTAATTAGCCTTTCACAGTCTTTACGTTTTAACTGATAATGTTCCTTATATGAATAAAGGATAAGTTGTCTCTTAGTTTACTAAGCAAGCCCTTATTGCTGTCAATACCTGCTTCCCAATCACTTATTTCATTTAGCTCTTCGTCAGGCAGGCTGACTCAAACTCACCCCCTCCTGCAGTAGCTTTAGGTTGGTCTCGCTCCGTGTGTGCTTCCCACTTGCTGTGTTTGCTGAACCAGGCCAGCGAAAACGTCATCCGATGAAAACGACCTCCAGGTCAAGAGCCGCGCTCAACTCCCCCCTCGCAGCACCGGTGGGGGGGGGGGTGGGCGGCGCCGCGCCGAGCGGCCGTAACAACGCGAGGAGAAGATGCACAGTGGGGCCACACAGGTATCCAAGCCCGTCTCCCCCCGCGCAGCACCGGTGGGGAGGGAGAGGGACGAGCTAGCCACTACAAGACCCACCGAGCGGGCCGCGGCTAAAGGCAGGCAGGCCGATGTGTTGCTCGCTGGGAGAGGTAACAAAGAGGTGCAGAGAGGGGGGAGGGTCAAAAGTCCGATAAAGTTCTTGGTACTACAGACGGGAGCAGGCTGACAGAGTAGGGCTGTCCGTGGAAAAATATAGAATTGGGTCTGTTAATGAGTAAGCAGACACCAAGTTAGTGCTTATGTGAGGCAAGGAAAGGTAGGAAAAAAAAGAAGGTGGCTTAGGGTTAAAGCGGTGGGATGGTAGTCCACTGCTTAGGGTTCCGGAGTAGGTGATGTGACTGTCAAAGGTAAACCCCAAAGCAGGGAGTTAGCGCGAAGGAATCACCGCCAATTTCCAGCAGACTGGAGAACCAAACTGAGCTACTGCTGTGTAGCTCCTCCTCCACCGGAACCGGATCCAGCTCTAGAGCATGCAATTTTAAGCAACTTTCTAATGTACTCTTATTATCAATTTTTCTTCATTCTCTTGCTATTTTTATTTGAAAAGCAAGAATGTAAGATAGAAGTCGGCCCATTTTTGGTTCAAAACCTGGGTTGTGCTTGCTGATTGGTGGCTAAAGGCACCCACCATTAAAGAAATGCTATCCAGGGTTCTGAACCAAAAATTGGCTTACTCCTTGGCTTAGATCCCTTCTTTCTCAAATAAAGATAGCAAGAGATTCAAGAAAAACTGTTAATATGAGTAAATTAGAAAGTTGCTTAAAATTGTATGCTATATCTGAATCATGAAAGAAATAAATTGGATTTAGTATCTCTTTAAGCAGTTGCTTTCAATTTCCCTAAAATCTTTGAATCACAATGGGATATTATATAACTGTTAGTAGACCTAAACGCTAATATTTTTAGCAGCTACTGTTTTGTTTATTTATAAAAACTACGTCAGCTTGCAAATTGTCAGCAAGACTGGGACTTTCACACTAATTTATGGTGTTAATACTCTTTGCTATCCAGTAGTATGGTACTCATGTTAATCATTAATAAAATAAGCCAATGTATATACAAATATCACTATGTAATATTTGTGTGTATACATGTGTAGTTATATACTGTATGTATATGTGTGCATGTGTATACATATATATATATATATATATATATATATATATATATATATATATATATATATATATATATATATATATATATATATGTTTGTATGTTTGCAGTGTTTTTGACATTTCTATTTTTTTTTTATTGTAATTTTTTATTGAGGTAAAAAAAGATCTGCAGAGAGTATAGCTTATCAGAAACATTATACAAACAACATTAATGTAAGAATAATCCACATTTAACAGATATATATTACAGGTATTGTTTCTGCAACGAGTTGGTAAAAACATTGAAAGCATTATTAAACCTCCTTTAGTAATTCACTTAAGAAACCTTCTGGATTAAGCAAGAGGTCATACTTGAACCTCTAGATCATCAGAAAAAAATTCACCCCATAAGAAGTTATATTCTTAAGAAAGATATCATTTTTATGAGAGATACAAATCTAGATATTTCAGAAATAACAGCAACATATGAAATATTCAGAAAATAGAGCATTGTACTGAGATCGAAAGGTACTCATTTAAAGGGACAGTCTATACCTTAGTCATCTTAAAGTCTTACCTTAGATTAAGCTGCAAATAGCCTCCTGCACTCTTTCTATATCATGCAGCAGGAACAGTAAACAAGTTATTTTAAAACGAATAGTGTTTCTGGCCAGTTGGAAATAACTGCCAAGTTCAGCCCTCTGATGACATCACGATCTGGGCAGCATATGGCATCCAATCACAAAAGGCTCACTAGTTGGATTCAACAGACTGTCAATGCTATTCAGTAGAGTGCCTAGATGCAGCCTAGATTGGGATGTCATCAGTGGGCGGAGCTTGGCAGCCATTTCAAACTGGCCAGAAACAATATTCATTTTAAAATAAATGTTTTGCTGTTCCTGCTGCATGATATAAAAAGGGTACAGGAGGCTATTTGCAGCTTAATCTAAGGTAAGACTTTAAGATGACTAAGGTGTAGACTGTCCCTTTAATATGTCAGAAGGCATTATCAACCCAGTATTTACAAGCTAGATGCATTACTGTATATGGGATAAAGGCATTGAGATTACACCATAGGCCATGTATGTAGGATTTAGTTATCTTTGCTGCTCAAACATAAAATTGCACTCACTAACCTAAAGTAACTAACTGATATATATTTTTACCAGGGCATTTGCTTTAGGGAATCTAAAATTGAGGTGTCATCTGATTTTCTTACTCCCCAAATATTTCTTCCATCTATTTTTGGATACTCACCTTTATATAAAAAATATTTTTAATAAAATTACCGTTACTCATATAATTCTATTAATAATCACCACCATTATTCTGCATTACACAGTATTAGACTGCTCATAAAATTAAAGTGAATGTCAATTTTGATGCTAAAGTGCCCGATTTTTAAAAATTCGATTAAAAACAGGGGCACTTTAATTCATAAAAATTTACATTTCACTCTTGTTGTGAAAAAAAGCTTACCTTTTAATCTTCACAGCAGCTCCAGCTTCCTCCAGTCATTGCAAGCCATTTCTGACGTCCATTCATGCCCCCCCCCCCCCCCAGGGGAATCAATGTCTGATTCAACACTGTGATTGGAGGAAGCCAGATTCCTCATTTTAGACCCAGGAAGAGGCTTTGCGAAGGGTGGAGGAATCTGGAGCTGCTGTGAAGATTAAAAGGTAAGTTTTTTTTTTTCTCAACAGGAGTGAAATGTAAATTTTGATTGAATTTTTAAAAACCGGGCACTTTAGCATCAAAATTTACATTCACTTTAACTTAACACATCAGAACAATTTTATTATAATTCATACACTCAAAACTAAGATAACCTTCTTATGCACATTAACTCCTAGGCGTTCTACCACCTTTATTATTATTGAAAATGTATTTATTGTATTTTTTATACAAAACGCTGATAAAGTTATAATCATTGTGTATATATCTATGTTATCCCTTCCATATACCCTTATAGGAAGTTATCATAACATTTAATTAGATCAAGATTAATATCATCTAAGAATACCTTCATGTGTTTAAATGTATAATTATTTCATATTTCTCAATATTGTTTTATAAGTATAAGTATATACATCAGCTTTTGTTTTTATTCTATCCCACTTGAAAGTAAGACAGACAGTAGAGACTGCAATCATACTGACAGACCTTAGTCTGTCAACCAATCATATGTGGATAAACAAGATTGACACATTGATGAATCAATAATAACACAGTATTATCGAGTGGACTGAAAACTGCTCAGGAATATAACTACCTCTGTAACAATGAAGAGATTTATACAGGCGCATACAAACCATGTAAATAATATTAAATTGGGTGCATACACAGTATATTACTGAGGATTAACAACGGTAATCACTCAATATTCTACCAATCACAATCTCGGAAAATGACAGACACCTATATGCTCCAATCATATTACGCTAAATGTGATTGACAGCTCTGGCAGCCAATTGGGTGTCAGGGTTTTTTCCCCTGCTTTGTTTGCAATGTGCTGTTGGCAGCCATTTTACTCACCTCTCTTGCTGACTCTGGTGCATACTGTGTGATGCGGCTCATTTCCTGCACTTCCCTTTATGGCAAGGTGTACATCATACGTGTGAGACAGGATGCAGTCTCAGAATTGTGATGTCATTACTTATTATTAAAAGGGCCTCTGTTCAGTATGCTTTGCCCTTGCGTTGTCTCAGACCTGTTTGTGAGAGCTCCTATGTATTACCTGGCTGTATGATGTCCCTCCTGGTTCCTGATCCCTGGCTTGTTCCTGACTCTGCTGTTCTCCTTGTTCCTGATTCCGGCTCGTCTGACTACTTGCTTTGGCTCCTGACTCGGCTCGTCTGACTATTCGCTTTGGCTCCTGACTCGGCTCGTCTGACTACCAGCCCTGGTTTTGATTCCTGGCTTGTTATTTGACTTCTGGACTTTTTATTATTTTTTGCTATTAATAAAGGTGTGATTATTTTTGCACGTCTCGTCTCAGTCTGATTCCTGGCATTCCTGACATTACGCAAGGTCCATGAATCCTGATGGTGCTAATAATCCACCTTTACCTGCCATAATTTCCAGGATGGATGAACAGGATCACCGCTTGAATCAATTTGCACTAGCCCTGCAAACCCTGCTGACTCGCACTGCACATTTGAACCAAAGTGTCCCGCAAGTTATGGCTGCTCCTGTTTCCGCTGCTGCACCTAGTCCTACCAGGAGCATGTCCAGTTCTGCACCTCTACCTCAGCGATATGGAGGCGATCCTAATCAGTGCAGAGGGTTTTTGAACCAGGTGGGCATTTACTTTGAGATGTTACCTCAGGTGTTTCCCTCTGACAGAGCTAAGGTGGGATTTCTTGTTACTCTCTGACACAGCTCTTGCCTGGGCTAATCCCTTGTGGGAGACTAATAAACCTGTGATTTCAAATTACCCTGAATTTGTGGCCTCCTTTTCGAAGGGTATTTGATGTTCTGGCTTGCTCCTCCTTTGCTGCTAAATGACTCATGTCCATTCAGCAAGGTACAAGATCTGTTGCTCAGTATGCCATTGAGTTCCGTACACTTGATGCAGAGGTAGGTTGGAACAATGAAGCCCTTGTTGCTGCCTTCTTTCATGGGCTCTCTGATGAGATTAAAGACAAAGTTGCTGACAGAGATTTACCAGAGGATTGCGAGGCATTGCTGTCTTCGTAATCCTAATTGAAATCAGACTCAGAGAGAGGCCCTCTTTCAAGGAGCACTTGCACAAGCCTCCTTTTCCGTTGTTTCCTACGTGTTCGTTTCCACCCATGCCTCCCTCTCCTCCCAAGTCACCAGGTACTGCTGAGCTGATGCAATTGGGATTCACGTGTCTCTCCGCAGTGGAGAGAGCCTTTAGGGGGAGGGAGGGGCTCTGCCTCTATTGTGGGTTACAGGGTCACCTTTTGAAGTCTTGTCCTACACGGCCGGGAAATGCTCACACCTAAGGTCCTGTTGGGGGCAGACCTTGGGTGGTTTATCCTCATCCCAGAACCACTAAAGGAGAAACTTTTGGTCACGGTTGTCTTTTCCTGGGCTGACTCCTCCATAGTCATCCAGGCTCTTGTTGACTCCGGTGCTGCAGACTATTTCATTGACAGCACTTCATTCCTGTTTTGCCTCGGTCCGTTCCACTTGCTATTGAGGCCATTGATGGCAGGCCCCTTCAGCCCGCACTCGTTACTCACGAAACTGCTCAGTTATCCATGGTTGTTGGGGCTCTCCATTTTGAAACCCTCTAGTTTCAGGTGATAAACTCTCTGTATTTTCCGGTTGTTCTGGGTTATCCCTGGCTCTAAAAGCACAATCCCAGTCTCAACTGGCGCAGGTCCAAAATTTTGTTGTGGTCTCCGCAATGTATTTCCACTTGTCTTCTGAAAACAGTTAAAGTTTTGTGCACTTCTTCGGTATCTCAATCGCCAGAGGAGTACCAGAGTTCCTAGATGTTTTTGACAAGGTGCGTGCCGGTATGTTGCCTCCTCGCCAGTCTTACGATTGTGCCATAGACCTGCAACCCGGTGCCATTCCTCCTCGGGACCGGGTTCACCCTCTGTCTGTTGCGGAGAATTGTGCTATGGAGGAGTATGTTGCCGATGCTCTGTCACGGGGGATCATCCGCAAATCCTGCTCTCCTGCAGGGGCTGGCTTCTTCTTTGTGAAGAAAAAGGTTAGCGAGTTAAGACCATGCATCGATTATAGGGGTCTTAATCGTCTTACCATTAAGAATGCTTACCCTATTCTGCTGATTACGGAACTCTTTGACCGCCTCAAGGGAGCTACAGTATTTACTAAACTTGATTTGAGAGGAGCGTACAATCTCGTTAGGATCAAGGAGAGCCTACGAATGGAAAACAGCATTTAAACACCAGGAGCAGGCCATTATGAGTATCTTGTAATGCCCTTTGGCCTATGTAATGCTCCTGCTGTTTTCCAGCAATTTATTATGATGTCCTACCAGATATGTTGCAACAGTGTGTTGTGGTGTACTTAGACGACATCCTCATACACTCACCCACATTGAGGCTCATCGTTCTGATGTTACACAGGTTCTTCAGAGACTACATGAGAACGGCCTGTTTTGTAAACTCAAGAAATGTGAGTTCCATCAGACTCAAGTAACTTTCCTAGGTTATGTTTTCTCCGTTGCAGGGTTCTACAGGGATCCTGACAAGTTATCTGCAGTTTCTGCAGTGGCCTCACCCAGTTGGTCTTCGGTCTATTCACGTTTTTTTGGGGTTCGCCAATTACTATAGAAAGTTTATTAAAAACTTTTCTTCCTTGGTCAAACCTATCACAGACAAGAACCGTAAAGAGAATGATCCACTCCATTGGTCACTACTGCCATTAAGGCCTTTGATAGTCTTAAGACTGCCTTTGCTGTCCGCTCCAGTTCTGGTACATTCTAACCCTGTCCAGCCTTTCGTTCTTTTTTCTTTTTTTTTTATTGAACAGGTCAAAAAAACTATTTTATGTATATAGACATCGAGATAACTTTAACAAAACACAATTCATCTGACAATATAGCATAGAATACATAGATAGAAATCCAAAATATATGTAACAAATTATATTCTCAATTTGTATCATACTACTCAGCGATGTCTATAATCACTACCCGTAGAATATAGATAACATGTTCAAAACAAATGACATAAACAAATACAGATACCTGTTATCTACAGAACAGTAATAATAACAAAAAGAAAAAAGAAAGAATAGCATTTTTAATTTTTTTTACCTTAACCTTAAAGGGTGGTTACAAAGAAAAAACTACTGGTAACAGTTGCAGTATTCTCTTTAGAGGAGCAAAGAGGAAAATTCAAACAGGACCAATTAACTAGTATCTCAATAAGCTTTACTCGGATCCGCCAGGTACCCGGGGGGAGCTGAAAAGGGGAGAAAAACAAACAAACGAA
>NW_026513013.1:0-32468 GCF_027579735.1 Bombina bombina
CTCTCTCTCTCCCCGCTCTCTCTCTCTCTCTCTCTCCCCGCTCTCTCTCTCCCCTCTCTCTCTCTCCCCCGCTCTCTCTCTCTCCCCTCTCTCTCTCTCCCCGCTCTCTCTCTCTCCCCCTCTCTCTCTCTCCCCGCTCTCTCTCTCTCTCTCTCTCTCCCCCGCTCTCTCTCTCTCTCTCCCCCGCTCTCTCTCTCTCTCTCCCCGCTCTCTCTCTCTCTCTCCCCGCTCTCTCTCTCTCTCCCCGCTCTCTCTCTCTCTCTCTCTCTCCCCGCTCTCTCTCTCCCCGCTCTCTCTCTCTCTCTCTCTCTCTCTCTCTCCCCTCTCTCTCTCCCCTCTCTCTCTCCCCGCTCTCTCTCCCCTCTCTCTCTCTCCCCCGCTCTCCCCTCTCTCTCTCTCCCCGCTCTCTCTCTCTCCCCTCTCTCTCTCTCTCTCTCTCTCCCCGCTCTCTCTCTCTCTCTCCCCGCTCTCTCTCTCTCTCTCCCCGCTCTCTCTCTCTCTCTCCCCGCTCTCTCTCTCTCTCTCTCTCTCTCTCTCCCCGCTCTCTCTCTCCCCGCTCTCTCTCTCTCTCTCCCCGCTCTCTCTCTCTCTCTCTCCCCGCTCTCTCTCTCGCTCTCTCTCTCTCCCCGCTCTCTCTCTCTCTCTCTCTCTCCCCCCCCGCTCTCTCTCTCTCTCTCTCTCTCTCTCCCCGCTCTCTCTCTCTCTCCCCGCTCTCTCTCTCTCTCCCCGCTCTCTCTCTCTCTCTCCCCGCTCTCTCTCCCCGCTCTCTCTCTCTCTCCCCGCTCTCTCTCTCTCTCCCCGCTCTCTCTCCCCGCTCTCTCTCCCCGCTCTCTCTCCCCGCTCTCTCTCCCCGCTCTCTCTCCCCGCTCTCTCTCTCTCTCTCCCCGCTCTCTCTCCCCGCTCTCTCTCCCCGCTCTCTCTCCCCGCTCTCTCTCCCCGCTCTCTCTCCCCGCTCTCTCTCCCCGCTCTCTCTCCCCGCTCTCTCTCCCCCTCTCTCTCTCTCTCCCCGCTCTCTCTCTCTCCCCGCTCTCTCTCTCTCCCCGCTCTCTCTCTCTCCCCGCTCTCTCTCTCTCCCCGCTCTCTCTCTCTCCCCGCTCTCTCTCTCTCCCCGCTCTCTCTCTCTCCCCGCTCTCTCTCTCTCCCCGCTCTCTCTCTCTCCCCGCTCTCTCTCTCTCCCCGCTCTCTCCCGCTCTCTCTCTCTCTCTCCCCGCTCTCTCTCTCTCTCTCCCCGCTCTCTCTCTCTCTCTCTCTCTCCCCGCTCTCTCTCTCTCCTCTCTCTCTCTCGCTCTCTCTCTCTCCCCTCTCTCTCTCTCTCTCTCTCCCCTCTCTCTCTCTCTCTCTCTCTCTCTCTCTCCCCGCTCTCTCTCTCTCCCTCTCCCCGCTCTCTCTCCCCCCCCTCTCTTTTGCGCTCTCTCTCTCCCCCCCTCTCTCTCTCCCCCTGTCATGCCTGGCCACGCCCACTTTTGCCCACACCGGCTTTTCAGGTAGGTACTCTAAGGCCAGGTGTGTTTGTCCTCGCGCGCAGTCTCTACTGCGCATGACGGCTTCGGACAAACACACTTGGCCTTTTATCATATAGGATTCCCCAGTTTTGCAAAACCACCACTGTTATAAAAATACACTTTTTACTTCTGTGACTAACTTGTATCTAAGCATCTTCTGACCGCCCCTAATCACATGACTTTTAGTTACTATCTATTGACTTGCATTTTAGCCAATTAGTGCAGTGTCTGCCACTAGCAATGAGCGTGATCACAATGCTATCTATATGGCCTACATGAGCTTGCTCTCTCCTGCTGTGAAAAGTAAATAAAATAGAGGCGGCCTTCAAGGGCTTAGAAATTATCATATGTTCCTCCCTAGGTTTGCTTTCAACTAGAATACCAAGAGAACAAAGCAAAATTGTTGATAAAAGTTAATTGGAAAGTTGTTTAAAATTACATGCCCTATTTGAAAAATGAAAGTGGTGTTTTTTTTTTTTTTTGTTTGTTTTTTGGACTTTACTGTCCCTTTAAGAGCAATATTGATTGATTGGAGGGAAAATACAAATGTCGTCTTGCTGTATCTAGGGTTAGAAATTGTCCGCAACAAGGAGCAGAACCTGAATAATAATAATTAAATAACGAAAAGGCTCCAAAAAATGAGCGTAGAGCATATTTACCGCAACTTCAACTCTCGATACCAGCGGTGCTTACGGACGCGGCCAGCTTCAAAAACGTGCTCGTGCACGATTCCCCCGTAGAAAACAATGGGGCTGTTTGAGCTGAAAAAAAAACCTAACACCTGCAAAAAAGCAGCGTTCAGCTCCTAACGCAGCCCCATTGTTTGCTATGCGGAAACACCTCTTAAGTCTGCACCTAACATGAACCCAGAGTCTAAACACCCCTAACCTTACACTTATTAACCTATAATCTGCCGCTATCGCTGACCCCTGCATATTAACCCCTAATCTGCCGCTCCATACACCGCTGCCACCTACATTATAGCTATGTACCCCTAATCTGCTGCGCCCAACACCGCCGACCCCTATATTATATTTATTAACCCCTAATCTGCCCCCCTCAACGTCGCCTCCACCTGCCTACACTTATTAACCCCTAATCCGCCTCACTCCCGCCTCAATAACACTATAATAAATAGTATTAACCCCTAATCTGCCCTCCCTAACATCGCCGACACCTAACTTCAATTATTAACCCCTAATCTGCTGGCCGAATCTCGCCGCTACTGTAATAAATGGATTAACCCCTAAAGCTAAGTCTAACACTAACACCCCCCTAAATTAAATATAATTTAAATCTAACAAAATAAATTAACTCTTATTAAATAAATTATTCCTATTTAAAGCTAAATACTTACCTGTAAAATAAACCCTAATATAGCTACAATATAAATTATAATTACATTGTAGCTATTTTAGGATTTATATTTATTTTACAGGTAACTTTGTATTTATTTTAACCAGGTACATTAGCTATTAAATAGCTAAGAACCATTTAATAGCTAAAATAGTTAAGATAATTAAAAAATTACCTGTAAAATAAATCCTAACCTAAGTTACAATTAAACCTAACACTACACTATCAATAAATTAATTAAATACAATATCTACAAATAAATACAATGAACTAAACTAAAGTACAAAAAATAAAAAAGAACTGTTACAAAAAAATAAAATATTTACAAACAGAAAAATATTACAACAATTTTAAACTAATTACACCTACTCTAAGCCCCCTAATAAAATAACAAAGCCCCCCAAAATAAAAAAAATGCCCTACCCTATTCTAAATTAAAAAAGTTCAAAGCTCTTTTACCTTACCAGCCCTGAACAGGGCCCTTTGCGGGGCATGCCCCAAAGAATTCAGCTCTTTTGCCTGTAAAAAAAAACATACAATACCCCCACCACCCACATACCCCTAATCTAACCCAAACCCCCCTTAAATAAACCTAACACTAAGCCCCTGAAGATCTTCCTACCTTATCTTCACCATGCCAGGTTCACCGATCGGTCCTCGATAGTCTTGATCCAAGCCTCGGAAGTGTTGATCCAAGCCCAAGTGGGGGGCTGAAGAGTGACGTCCATCCTCGGGCTGAAGTCTGGATCCAAGCGGCGGCTGAAGTAATCCATCATCGGGATGAAGTCTTCTATCAAGCAGCATCTTCAATCTTCTTTCTTCCGGAGCGGAGCCATCTTCTTCCCAGCCGACGCGGATCTATCTTCTTCCCAGCCGACGCGGATCCATCCTCTTCTAACGACGCCTACTAGCCGAATGACGGTTCCTTTAAATGACGTCATCCAAGATGGCGTCCGTCGAATTCCGATTGGCTGATTCCATCAGCCAATCAGAATTTTCCTACCTTAATTCCGATTGGCTGATAGAATCCTATCAGCCAATCGTAATTCGACGGACGCCATCTTGGATGACGTCCTTTAAAGGAACTGTCATTCGGCTAGTAGGCGTCGTTAGAGGATGGATCCGCATCGGCTGGGAAGAAGATGGCTCAGCTCCGGAAGAATGAAGATGCTGCTTGATAGAAGACTTCATCCCGATGATGGACTTCAGACTTCAGCCTGATGATGGATTTCTTCAGCCGCCGCTTGGATCCAGACTTCAGCCCGAGGATGGACGTCACTCTTCAGCCCCCCGCTTGGGCTTGGATCAAGACTTCCGAGGACGGATCGGTGAACCTGGCATGGTGAAGATAAGGTAGGATGATCTTCAGGGGCTTAGTGTTAGGTTTATTTAAGGGGGGTTTGGGTTAGATTAGGGGTATGTGGGTGGTGGGTTGTAATGTTGGGGGGGGGGGGGGTATTGTATGTTTTTTTTTTTTTACAGGCAAAAGAGCTGAATACTTTGGGGCATGCCCCGCAAAGGGCCCTGTTCAGGGCTGGTAAGGTAAAAGAGCTTTGAACTTTTTTTAATTTAGAATAGGGTAGGGCATTTTTTATTTTGGGAGGCTTTGTTATTTTATTAGGGGGCTTAGAGTAGGTGTAATTAGTTTAAAATTGTTGTACTATTTTTCTAATGTTTGTAAATATTTTTTAATTTTTGTAACTTAGTTCTTATTTTTTGTACTTTAGTTAGTTTATTTCATTGTATTTATTTGTAGATATTGTATTTAATTAATTAATTTATTGATAGTGTAGTGTTAGGTTTAAAGGGCCACTGTAAGTAAATATTTTCTATGCATGTTACTAACTAACTACCCCAAATACACTTTTTATCAATAGCATTTCATTAACATATCTCTACCGTATATCAGAAATCTTGTCTGCAAATTTAATTGTTTTCCAAACCCACTCCGTGGGTATCCTTTGCTCTGTACCAATCCGTTTACAATACCTAGGTTTCAAAATGGCGCTTTAAACACAAAGTTATTGGTTTAAGTATTTTGAACAGGCAGTGCTGAAAATAGTGGGCAGGATAACGTGACATCATCGGCGAATAAAAGATATAACTTTTAGAACGTTATAAAACTTTGTTTTGGAGAAAATATAGGTCAGTAGGTTTTAATTAATGTTTATTAACTTTAATATGTTAGTTGTTTAGCTTAAAAATTATAACAGAAAGTAATCCTTTAATTGTAGGTATTTTATTTAATTTATTGATCGTGTAGTGTTAGGTTTAATTGTAACTTAGGTTAGGATTTATTTTACAGGTAATTTTGTAATTATTTTAACTATTTTAGCTATTAAATAGTTCTTAACTATTTAATAGCTATTGTACCTGGTTAAAATAAATACAAAGTTACCTGTAAAATATAAATCCTAAAATAGCTATAATATAATTATAATTTATATTGTAGCTATATTAGGGTTTATTTTACAGGTAAGTATTTAGCTTTAAATAGGAATAATTTATTTAATAAGAGTTAATTTATTTTGTTAGATTTAAATTATATTTAACTTAGGGGGGTGTTAGGGTTAGGGTTAGACTTAGCTTTAGGGGTTAATCCATTTATTACAGTAGCGGCGAGATTCGGTCAGCAGATTAGGGGTTAATAAGTGTAGGCAGGTGGAGGCGACGTTGAGGGGGGCAGATTAGGGGTTAATAAATATAATATAGGGGTCGGCGGTGTTAGGGGCAGCAGATTAGGGGTACATAATGATAACGTAGGTGGCGGCGCTTTGCGGTCGGCAGATTAGGGGTTAATTATTGTAGGTAGCTGGCGGCGACGTGGGGGGCAGGTTAGGGGTTAATAAATATAATATAGGGGTCGGCGGTGTTAGGGGCAGCAGATTAGGGGTACATAAGTATAACGTAGGTGGCGGTCGGCAGATTAGGGGTTAAAAAATTGAATCGAGTGGCGGCGATGTGGGGAGACCTCTGTTTAGGGGTACATAGGTAGTTTATTGGTGTTAGTGTACTTTAGAGCACAGTAGTTAAGAGCTTTATGAACCGGCGTTAGCCCAGAAAGCTCTTAACTACTGACTTTTTTCTGCGGCTGGAGTTTTGTCAGATTTCTAACGCTCACTTCAGCCACGACTCTAAGCCGGCGTTAGAAAGATCCCATTGAAAAGATAGGATACGCAAATGGCGTAGGGGGATCTGAGGTATGGAAAAGTCGCGGCTGGAAAGTGAGCGTTAGACCCTTTCCTGACTGACTCCAAATACCAGAGGGCGGTAAAAACCAGCGTTAGGAGCCTCTAACGCTGGTTTTCACAGCTACCGCCCAACTCTAAATCTAGGCCTAAGTGTTTTTTTTTTTTTTGTTTTTTTTTTGTTAAACATCTGAAGTGCCATCTTCAGCAAATTTATGTGACTCATGTATAGTACTTTTATCACGTCCTAATGACGTACCTATGGTTTTAAATGCTCCTTCTAGGGCTGCACGATTAATCGCGGATGCGGTTTTAAACATCGATTAATCACTGTGGTTTTAAAACCGTGAGTATGCAATTTAAAAAAAAATCCTCAGATTGTCCTGAAGGCGGAGAGGGAGGATGAGTGGCAGACCAGTGGGCGGACCTGAGAATGCCTGCGTAATGGCTATTTTGGAAGAGATTGAAGAGTGTGTGGGAGTCATCTGGGAGTAGTGTGGGGGTGGTCAAGCAGTGGTGTGGCGGTGGGACAGCTTAAAGTTGTGAGCAATAAAGTGAGTATTGTACAAATACTTTATAGTGCCTTACTGACTTATTTTTTTTTTTTTTTTTTTTTAACAACTTCTGTGGTTTGTATTTTTATGCTCCAAGAGTGTATCAGACATTGAGAAACATGTACAGTAAGATTCTGTAGTGTTAAATAAACATTTTATTGAAAAATGAAGGTGTTATAGTAATTTTTAATAAAATTGCGATGCAATTGCGTTTTTTTTTTAAAAAAAATATCACTACTTTTTTTCACCCATATCGCCCAGCCCTAGCTCCTTCTGTTCCAAATTCAGATGGATACAGATGGCGTAGCCCCAGCAATGAAGACTTTAATGCTGCTTCAATTCAGAAGGTTCTGACTGAAATAACACCTTCAAATAAGCGTAAGATCAGCCCATTTTAACATCTTCTAGTATAGTATGTAATGATCATACTAATACTGATGTATCTTCTCATGATGGTTCCTCTGGTTTTGAGGCTCCCCATCAGATACCAGAAATCCTTTTTTTTTATTTAAGATTGAGCATATTCGCTCTTTTAAAGGAATTTTGAGTCACCTTAGGAATTAAAGAAGCTAAACATGAGGATTTTTCCTTGTAAAAGGTTAATTTCTTTTTCCAAATCTACTATTGATCTTCCAAAAATATTTGCTGTGCCTAATGCAATTTCCAATATTATTTCTAAAGAATGGTCTAAATCTTGTACTTTTAACCCTACTTCTAGATTTAAAAAATTGTACCCTTTGCCTACTGCTAATCTGGAGTTATGGGAAACTATCCCTAAAGCAGATAAGGCTATTTCTTCTCTGGCTAAGCGTACTACCATTCCCTTAGAGGATAGTGCTTCTTTCAAAGATCCTTTAGATAGGAAACTTGAATAATTTTTTATTAAGTTAGGACTTATTTTACATACTGGTTATGTCTTAAGGCCAGCTATATCTATTGCTAACATAGCTGCTGCCTCTACTTTTTGGCTTTCTACTCTTGCTCAACTATTTTCTTCAGACCCTGAGTGTTGTAATATTCTTCATTTACTACAGGAAGCAAATCTTTTTATTTGTGATGCAGTATTTGATATTAAAATTAATACTAAGACTATCAGCTAGATCATGAGTTTTGAGCACTATAGGGAAATTAACGACAGTCACAAAAGCGGCGGTATTTAACCTCCCTTTAGCGCTGCTATTACAGGTTTTGAAAAACCCGGCTTGTGTAGGCGATATGGTGGCGTTGAGCTCCATACCTCACCCAAATACAAGCAATGTTTTGACGTGCTCAAGCGTGATTTTCCCATAGACATCAATGAGGAGAGCCGGCAAACAAAAAGCCTAACACCTGCTATCTTGGAAACAAAAGTTCCATAACGCAGCTCCATTGATGCCTATGGGGAAAGGAGACGTTATGTTTAAACTTAACATAAAAACCATGTCTAAACACCCTTAATCTGCTGCCCCTGACATCGCCGCAACTACATAATGTTGTTAATCCCTAATCTGCCTCTCCCGATATTGCCGCCACCTAAATACTTATTAACCCCTAATCTGCCACCCCAATGTCGTCACCACTATACTAAAATTATTAACCCCTAAACCTCTGGCCTCAAACATCACTAACACTAAATATATTAACCCCTAAGCATAACCCTTGGTTCTATCTCAATCTTTTCATTTAGCAGAATTTCACTTGACTCAACTATTTTTTTTATTTATTTT
Organism: Bombina bombina; assembly: GCF_027579735.1. Classification (NCBI taxonomy): domain Eukaryota; kingdom Metazoa; phylum Chordata; class Amphibia; order Anura; family Bombinatoridae; genus Bombina; species Bombina bombina. Next base: position 8,307 of record NW_026513013.1, read on the forward strand.
TTTTCCTTCAAAATCATGATTGGAGGATCAATTTTCTCAAGAGTTTTTTGATTCCTCAGACAAAAGTAACTTATTTGGGATTCCAAATAGACTCGGTGTCTGACTCTTTCTCAGGCTGAAACTAACTTTATTCGTCTCTTTTCTGTCAGTCTGAACCTTCAGTCTCTATAATACCCTTCAGTTGCTATGTGCATGGAAGTGTTAGGCCTAATGATTGCAGCATCGGATGCAATTCTCTTTGCTCATTTTCATATGAGACCTCTTCAACTTTACATGTTGCGCCAATGGTGCAAGGACTATACTTGAATATCGCAACTAATATTCTTAGATCCCAACACTCTCTTTTTTTTTTTTTTTCTCAGACGTGGTGGTTAAACCACCAATTTCTTCAAGGGGCTTCCTTTGTTCACCCTACCTGGTGTGATCACAATAGATGCACGTCTTACAGGTTGGGGAGCAGTATGGGGTCCCTAACTGCACAGGGAGTTTGGCATGTTCAGGAAACAAAGATTCTGATAAATATCTTAATTCCGTGCTCCTTTACAAAGCTCATCAAGCTTGGCCTCTTTGAAAACTAAGGTAAGGTTCGTTCTTCAAAACAGACAATATAACAACGGTGGCTTATGTCACCCACCGGGGGGGAGCTCTAAGTCAGTTAGCCATGAAAGAAGTATCTTGGATACTTTCCTGGGCAGAGACCAATTTCCTGTCTCATCACTGCGATTCACATCCCAGGTATGGACAACTGGGAGGCAGATTATCTCAGCCGTCGGTCATTACACCTGGGGGAATGGTCTCTCCATCAGGATGTATTCTTACAAATTGTTCAGATCTGGGGTCTTCATCAAATAGATCTCATGGCCTCTCATCTGAACAAGAAACTTCAGATACCTTGCAAAGTCAAGGGATCCTCAGGCATTAATGACGGATGCTCTAGCAGTCCCTTGGTCATTCCAATTTGCTTATATTTTCTCCACTAGTTCTACGACCCAGAGTGATTTAAAAAATCAAGATGGAACAATCATCTGTACTTCTGATAGCTCCTGCATGGCCTCTCAGGATCTGGTATGCAGATCTAGATCAGATGTCCAGCTACCCGCCATTGCATTTTCCTCCAAGACAATACCTTCTGTCTCAAGGTCCCTTCTTTTACCCATGCATAAAATCTCTTAACTTAAAGGGACAGTCAAGTCCTAAAAACCTTTCATGATTCAAATAGGGCATGTAATTTTAAACAACTTTCCAATTTACTTTTATCACCAATTTTGCTTTGTTCTCTTGGTATTCTTATTTGAAAGCTAAACCTAGGATGTTCATATGCTAATTTCTTAGAACTTGAAGGCCGCCTCTAATATCAATGCATTTTGACAGTTTTTAACCACTAGAGGGCATTAGTTCATGTTTCATATAGATAACATTGAGCTCATGCATGTGAATGTACTGAGTGAGCACTGATTGGCTAAAATGCAAATCTGTCAAAAGAACTGATAGATACAAGGTAATTACAGAGGTAAAACGTGTATAATTATAACTGTTATGCAAAACTGAGGAATCAGTAATTAAGGGTTGATCTATCTTTTAAAACAACAATTCTGGTGTTGACAGTCCCTTTAATGGCGTGGAGATTGAACGCTTAGTTTTCGGTCACAGAGGTTTTTCAGACTCTGTAATTAAAGTGACAGTGAACACCAGAATTTGTTTTACAAAATAGCCATTCCCCAGTTTTGCATAACAGTTATAATACACATTTTACCTATGTAGTTACCTTGTATCTAAGCCTCTGCAGACCGCCCCCTTTGTTCAGGTCTTTTGACAGACTTGCATTTTAGCCAATCAGTGCTCACTCCTCGGTAAATTTACGTGCATGAGCTCAATGTTATCTATATGAAACACATGAACTAACACCCTCTAGCTGTGAAAAACTGTCAAAATTAATTTAGATAGAGGCAGCCTTCAAGGTCTAAGCAATTGGCATATGAAACTCCTAGGTTTAGCTTTCAAATAAGAATACCAAGAGAACAAAGCAAAATTGGTTATAAAAGTAAATTGGAAAGTGGTTTAAAATTACTTGCCCTATCTGAATCATGAAATTTTGTTTGTTTTTTTTTGTTTTTGGACTTGACTGTCCCTTCAATACTATAATTCAAGCAAGAAAACCTGTTTCCAGGAAAAATTATTATAAGGTTTGGAAAACTTATATCTCCTGGTGTTCTACTCCATCATTTTTCTTGGCATACATTTAGAATTCCTAGAATTCTTCAGTTTCTTCAAGTTAGTTTAGATAAGGACTTATGTCAGTACAGACAGATTTCTGCCCTTTCTGTTTCACTGAAAGATCGTCCATCTTGTTTTGTCTATAAAACCTGTAATTTAAATCTATATCTCCTCCCATGGAGTCTCAATCTTGTTAGTCTTTACAAGCTTCTCCTTTTGAGCCTATGCATTCTTTAGAATTTAAACTTTCTTGGAAAGTTCTGTTTCTTTTTGCTATCTCTTCTGCTAGAAGAGTTTCAGAATTATTCGCCCTTTCTTGTCAAACACCTTACTTTATTTTTCATAAAGACAAAGCAGTTTTATGGACTACTTTTCATTTTTTTTGCCAAAGGTTAATTATAACAAGATTAACAGGGAAATTGTTGTTCTTTACATTCTTTGGATGTTGTCAGAGCTTTGAAATATGTTCCTGCCACTAAAGATTTCAGAAAGACTTCCAGTTTGTCATTTTTACTGGTTAACGGAAGGGTCAGAAAGCTATTTCTTTAGCCTCTTGGTTGAAACTTCTGATTCACAAAACTTATTTGGAAGCGGGTCAGTCCCTGCCTCAGAATTACTGCTCTACGAGATCATTTGCAACCTCTTGGGCTTTCAAGAATTCAGTTGATCAAATCCGCGAAGCAACCACTTGGTCTTCTTTGCATACTTTTACCAAATTTTACCATTTTTATGTTTTTGCCTCTTCAGAAGCAGCTTTTGGTAGAAAAGTTCTTCAGGCAGTGGTCACTCAATGATTCTGTTGCCTATAAAACATTTCTTCAGGTTTTTTAGTTATTAAAAGACTTTAATTGGATATTATTTAGGGAAAAAAGCTTTATATTTTATCCCTTGCTTTTTTTTTATTTTTGTTACTCGTGGTCTTCCACATCGTGGGTATTATATCCCATATGTAACAAATCGTGGACTCTCGCCACCTTATATGAAAAACATAATTTCTGTAAAAACTTACATGATTAATTTCGTGGTTGCGAGAGTCCACGAGGTCTACTTCCTATTTATTGGTTGTGGTGTTTTTTTGTTTTTTTTTGTTTGTTTTTTTTAACACCTCACTTCTTGGTTAAACGTTAAACTGATATGAGTGAGGTGGGTGGGGTTTTTATAGGCTTTATAAAAATGCCCATTGTTCACTTATCCACTGCAATTTCCTATTCATCCAGGACTAATGGCCTAGTAATATATTATAAAAAAAATAAATCCATGAGTACAGTCCCCTATGTCGCACAAGGAAACATTGACCTAAGATAATGGTTAGACGTGTGCATTAGTTTCCGATTGCTTCAAATGTGGATGAAGGCAACAGCAGCAGCTGGCGGCATTCTTCTCGGAGCCGGATTTATTCTTGTTAAAGTGTATCACACTAACATGTGGAAATCCAGATCTTATTGTGTTGGACTTTTACAATGATAAACCACGTCGCTCTGAAAAGAGCCAAATGCCACGAGTTGCCGCCTTCATTCTCATTTTGAGTCATCTGAAAACTCAAACTCAGAATGTATGTCTAATAATGGTAATAGGAATGTTTCCAATCTGGTACCTCAGTATCTTAAAGTCCTGTGCATTTCTGACCATGCGGTTTGTGAGTATCTGAGCACTTTTTATGGCTAAAGACAAAATATACAACCTTCTATGTTAGTAGCCTGTCGCATGCAAAGTGCTGTCCATTATGTGTTTGTGAAACTGTTTTGTAATAAGACTGTACGTTCCTTTAGCACAGGGGTCTTCAAACTTTTTTTTTTTTCTCCCAAGACCCAGTGCCATGATTCCACATACCTTTTTTGTGACCCTATTTTTATGCTTGGTTGTAAAATGTCTGAAGTAAGATACAAGGTAGCTGTGACTAAATGTGTGCATACTTGTATTCCTGATTTGTAGTCAAACACGCACAGAAGCCCTGTAACCATGGTGTTGCGACCCAGTAATGGCTTCACACTGTGTTTTGAAGAACAAAAAATTAGTGTCCGTCCACAGTGATCTGAGCTTTGTCTGCCGGCAGGTGAGATGTCAGTTGTGTGGCTTTGTATGAGAAGTCATGTGTTGGAAGGACAGGGTGCTCACATTTCATTAGGTGAGTCTGTATAATGGCACAGAGAGCTTGGGTAAATTAGGTGACTGGGAATTTGATTGTGCAAGGAGAGAATATCAGTGACAATATGGCTAATACCTGTTGTTTCTCTAGGGGAGGATGCTCAGGCCACCGGTGACCAGTACATTCATGATCGTGATGTAGAATGGCTGCAGCAGGCGGATGGTGAGTTGGGGACTGCTAATTTACATAAATGAATGTGATACTAATGGACACATTCTGTTAAATGCTGGTAGCAATAAATAAAATACTACTTTTGATGTCTGGCGAGTTTACAAGCAACAACTGAGCCATTTATTTATTGCTGTATCCCAGTCTGCCCTGCACATGTTGTTTGAGGGAGGGGGGGGGCGCTGCATGTCATAACTATTATTTGAAGGTGTTGTAATATTCAGTTGACCACAAAAAACTGTTTATGAATCATCATAAATATATTGGTAAGGAGGGGCTCTCACCTGGTTACTTAGAGAGACAAATCACCCCTCATTTGACAGACTTTCTTTAGACATAAAACCTCATTTTGAAAAGAGGATGTCTGCTTTTTCACTTTCAAGTAACAAGTGATTACTGTAGGAGTTTGTCATCTGTTCTAGATACATTTCTTTCCTAAGATATGTTGAGTCCACGGCTTGAGTAATTAACTGTTGGGAATATCACTCCTGGCCAGCAGGAGTCATTAAAGAGCACCACAGTTAAACTGAAGTATCGCTCCCTTACACACAACCCCCTTCGGTGCATGGAGGAGGTGAAGTTTCGGTGTCTGAAGAAAAAATTTGATTTAATCTACAAGCAAGTTTTGGGGTATAGCTGTATTCCACGTCATTCCTTGCAGTCGGGTAGTGGTGGCTTTAAAACAGGAAAATGCAGGAAGTACCTCTATACAAGTTCCTAACATTTGCTGCCCTAGTTTAGAAAGCCAGAGTTGGCTACTCTGTTCTTTCTTTTTCAAAGGTCTCTAAAGAACTGTCTTCTCATACCTTGTAACTGTCTACATGCCTGACAGCGGAGCAGGTAAGTGCTTTTTCTTCCAGTTGGGAAGAACATGCACTTAAAAAATTAAGACACTGCTTTATTATTGGGACATAGATAATCTTGTTGTATGGGTTACACTAGGGCATGAAGCAGGCACTGTAGCATGTGTGAGACATTTAAACTTTTAAAAAAAGAAAGGGTAAAATGTTTTCATTAGGCTTTATTTTCTGACACATATTTACTTGATAAAATAATACAAGTTTAAACTGAAAGGCTGGATTTTCTATTTCAGCAGCTTATTCATTTCCCCTTTGCTTTCAAATTAAACATTGCAACATTTTTAAATGGTCAGGTTTGAAAAAAACTTTTCTAATGACACGTTTAGTCCACAGATCATCATTAATTACTGTTGGGAATATCACTCCTGGCCAGCAGGAGGAGGCAAAGAGCACCACAGCAAATCTGTGGTATCACTTCCTTTCCCACAATCCCCAGTCATTCTCTTTGCCTTCAGTACAAGGAAGATGTGAAGTTTTTGGTGTGTGAAGAATGGATTTATTTCACTTCAATCAAGATTTTATTATTTTAAAAGCCAGGGTAGGCTTGCTCTGACTTTTCCTCTCAATATTGGGTATAGCCATACTCCACGTTAGTCTCTTCAGTAGGGCAGTGGTGGCTTTAAAGCAGTTAGGAACGTGTGAGGTGGGCCTTACTGCGTTTTCCTAACATGTTGCTGCCCTAGTATAGAAAGCCTGAGTAAGTTTACTCTGTTTTTCCTTTTTCACAGACCTCTGTAAGGAGTTGGCGTACTTCCATGTTGCGTGAGCGGCCCTCCTGCCGGACGGCTAGATACAAGTAAGTGCCTTTTGTCTTCTGGGTCTAGGAGGCTGGCACTTTAGAGCCATTGAAAATATATTGGGCTCTCTGCAATTTATTGATGGGACTCAAATAATCCTGAGTGGGGATTGTTAAGGCAGAAGGCAGGCACTGTTAGGCATGTGACAGGAGACGGTAATTTAACTTCCTTCATGAATAGGAAGGGGTTAATTTTTTATTGGGCTTTCGTTTATTCGAGGCACAAAATATACATTTGCTCTCTGAGCCAGATTTTAGTTTATCTGGAAGAGGGGATTCCGTTATGTTAATTCCCTCCATAGCCTAAGGGTCTTGTGAGGTAGAGCCTCTGCATCTGTACTTTTTTTTTTATTTTTTTATTTTTTTTTTATTTAGAGGCTTTATGGCGTTTGCATTAACTTTTAGCGCCATTTCGCATTTGCTTTATTGCGGCTTGTGGCTCTTATGTTTTTCTGTCGGCTGGGAAGCGCGCGCTTTAGGTTAATGGCGCAGCATCTGTGTGTAATTACAGCATGTAGTTTGCTGTTTAGATCTGTTACGGCTGTTGTCGTGTAGACAGCCGTCTGGATCTTTCTAAAACCCTTTTGTGTTATATGGGGGAGAAGAGTGAGAATATATTTGCTCCGTTATTAAAGAACCAGTGTGTTTGTTTTTTTTTTGTTTTTTTTTCCCTTTGAGACAAAACAGGTACATTTAAAGAGACAATACTTCCTGGACGGTTTAGTCCCTTTTTGGGGGCTGTATCAGGGTTCTGCTTATTGCAACACAATTTTAATGTGCAAACCACATTGTATCCAAATGATATGAGTGTGCTCTCCATTTAAAAACGCTGTTTTTCAAGTAGCAGTTTACAGATGAGCAATCATCAAAAAAAAAAAAAAAAATATATATATATATGTGTATGTATATATATGTTCTTTTAAAGTGATAGTCTCTTTTTTTTTTTTTTCTTCATTTTAATATTTAGATATTAAAATATTTTTTGCAGAGAATTCGGTTTGGTTTTAGACACATTGTTTACAAATATACAATTATGCGTGTTCTTGTTTCGCTAAATCTCCTGATCTAGAGAACGTGTTGCCTCTGAACCCACTGTGGCAAGTGCGGCATTTTATTGGTGCGACACCTTATATGTTCCAATGGTAGGGACTGAGGAGATCCTGAACTGAATTAAGGCTCTTGAACTAGCCAATTCCTTTATTTCTGATGCCACCATGCTAGTCTTTAAGCAGGGAGCCAAAATATCTAACTTCGCTGAGCTAGCCTGCGGGGCTTTGTGGCTATATCATGGCCAGTGGATTTTTTCCAAGCTTCTGGCGTTTCCTTACATGGGTAAGACCTGTTTGGTCCAGATGTGACAGGAATATTTCTGATAGTTCAGGTATACTAGGGTTACGGCATTGGACTTAAGATCCAAAGAACATATGTCCATGTGGGTTTGCACCCCACTTCTGGTACCAGTATTAATATTTACTACCACAAGATGAGAAGGTGGTGAATCTCTGTCTTCAATCATGGATATGAGATGTCCCAGATTGGCTGTGGGCATAGTATCTCAGGGTTACTACATGAATCATTCTTTCCTTTTCTGAGGCAGGTTCCTTCTCTCAGGTTTATCAGAACCAGATAACAGTAAGGCAATTTGGTAGTGCGTTTGGAGCTTAATGTATATCCCCTGTGAGGGATTGTTCCAGTTCTTGTATGAGCAGGATCTAGAAATGTTTCTTATACTGGACCTTACATGCCTCAACAAGTTGTGTCCCAAGGATCAACTCTGGGCACTGGCGTGACAAGCACTCCCTTCTATGCTCATGGTGACCATAGTCCTGAAGGATTCTGAGCTTCACTTTTCTGTCAATCACTTTCAGTTGATTATTCCCTCCTGGTATTGCTTAATGACTAGCACACCTAGCTGGGAAACCAAAGGTTGAGAGTTTGAATCCTCCCACAGGTGCTGGTTCTTTGTGTTGTGGCTTATTCGACTACCCTTGGAATTTTAGAGAGCTTTTGGTTATCTATAGCTCCTGGTTCTAAAAACTCTTCCCTTTGACCTTGCCATGACTCTGTTGGGGCTATATTGCAGGTTTCAGGGAATTGCTTGAGGCCCTTCCTAGATGACATAATGGTTCAGGTGCCTTTTTTTGTTTGTTTTTTGTTCCTCCGGATGGAAGTAAATCTGAAATAGAGTTCCCTTATTCCAGCTACAGAGGTCAGACTCTAATGTTTGATGCTCCAGTTGTTCAGTGTATGAAGGTAATGGTCTGATGGTTGCTTCATTTGATAGATTCCATCTGTGAATCTACGGACCAGGGACCTTGTGGGCCTGTCTCAGAGGATGGATCTGTCGACTCGAGATTTTTCCCTGTGGATCGGAGAGGAATTACTGGTAGAGCATTCGCTTAACTCACGAGAGGTAGCGGGTTCGTTGCCCACATTCTCCAGAATCTTTTTTTCTTTTTTTTTTTTTCTTCTCAGGAGCATATGTCTCGGAATACTAGCTTTACTATCTTCTGGAGACCTTCCTGAGTAATAGTGACCATGGTCGCTAGCCCGTTGGGTTGGTGACTATGGACTTGGGAGTTGTCTATTCTCCCCATTTTTATCTTGGAGTGAGCATTATCTTCAATGCCCTGATGGTTTGGCTTCAATCACTTTATCTACTGGTCAGGTTTTAATTGAACTCTTTCATCTCAGTGGTTACATTAACTGCCTGAGAGGAACCTGGAGTTCCTGTAACATGATTGGCATGGATGTTCGGTGGGCAGACACTCACTTTCGTTTCTTATCCATTTTTCACTTTCATGGGTTTATTCCGGAAGCGGAGAGTTCCTCGGGCCGCTCTAATAGATGCCCTGGCGGTTCCTTGGGAGGTGTATCTGTTCCAGTTGCTCTCCTTCCAGGAGTCATCAATTGTATCACTCAGGAGAGTATCGGTAACGCTAATAGTCTCTGCGTGGCTTTACAGGATCCCTAGTGGAATTGCCATCTCCTTTACCTTGGAGACTTCCTCTGGGAAAGGACCTTCTACTTCAGGGTCCCTTCCTTCATCCAAATCTCGTTTCTCTGAAGCTGACTGCTTGGAGTTTGAACGCTTATTTTTATATAAGCGTGGGTTTTCAGAGTAGGGCATCGAGACCTTGATCCAGGCTCGTAAGCCTGTGACTCTTAAGATCTACCATAAGATTTGACGTAAATATTTGTATTGCTGTGAATCCAAGGGATGCTCTTGGAGCAGAGTCAGGATTCCTAGGATTTTGTCCTTTCTCCAGGATGGTCTGGAGAAGGGTTTGTCAGCTAGTACTCTGAAGGGTCAGATTTCGGCATTGTCTATTTTGTTGCATAAGCGTTTGGCGGATGTGCCAGACGTGCAATCGTTTTGTCAGGCCTTGGTCAGGATCCGGCCTGTGTTTAAACCAGTTACTCCTCCCTGGAGTCGTATCTTAAGGTTTTACAGCAGGCTCCGTTTGAGCCTATGCATTCCTTAGATATAAAGTTATCTTGGAAAGTTTTGTTCTTGTTGCTGTTTCCTCTACTCAGAGTTTCAGAGCTGTCGGTGCTACATTGATTCCCCTTATCTTATTTTTGATAAGGTGGTTTTGCGTACTAAGTTGGGTTTCTTGCCTAAAGTTGTTGTTTTTTTTTTTCAAGAATATTAATCGGGAAATAGTTGTTCCTCCTTTGTTTATAACCTAAATGTTGTTCGTGCGCTGAAATTCTTTCTGCAGGTGACTAAACTGTCATCAGTCCTGACTTATTTGTTTTTCTGGGAAACGCAAGAGTCAGAAAGCTTCGGCTACTTCGCTTTCCTTTTGACTGAAGAGTGTTATCCATTTTGTCTGAGTCTGCTGCACAGTGAGCTCCTGGAGAAATCACAGCTCATTCAGTTAGGGCTATCTCTTCTTCCTGGGCTTTCAAGAATAAAGCTTTGGTGGTACAGATTGCATACTTTTTTCTAATTTTAAGGGGTTTTTTTTTTATACTTTTTTGCCTCGGCTGAGGCTTCTTTTGGGAGACAGGTACTTCAAGCAGTGGTGCCTTCTGTTTAGGTTGCCTGTCTTGCCCCTCCCTTATCTGTGTCCTCTAGCTTGGGTATTGATTTCCAACAGTAATTAATGATGATCCATGGACTCGCCGTCATTAGAAAGAGAAAACAAAATTTATGCTTACCTGATAGATGAATGAATGGTTAGTCCACGGCCCGCCCAGTTTTTCTTTGTCATATAAACCTCAAGCACCTTGTGTTATTTCCTTTCTCTTCTTTTCCTTTGGTCGAATGGCTGGGGGTTGTGGGACGGGAAGTGATACTTAGCAGAAATTGCTGCCCCAGGTATCTTCAGCAGTATCTGTGGCATTAGCTGCCATTCCCAGATTACAGGGGAAACCCAAGAGGAAATCTAGAGATTCAGAAAGGTGCCTGTCTTCAGTTCTGCTTCCCAAGTTGCCCTTTCCAATAAGTCTCATGAGGAAGATACATCAGGACTTTCTGAGGATGAAATCTCAGATTCTGACAGTTTAATTCCTTCTGAGACTGAGGTGGTATCCTTCAGATTTAAGCTTGAACACCTTTTGTGTATTGTTAGAGGTTTTAGCTACTTCAGATGACTCGGATACCCCTGTTGTCACTCCTAAGAAATCTAAACTTAATAGTTTCTTTGAACATTCCACTTCGGCGATTTTTCCTGTGCTGGACCATGCTGGGGAGATTATCTCACAGGGGTGTCTTCTTCTTTTTTTTTTTTTTTTTTTTTTTTTTTTCCCCCCCTATCTCCCATTTTTAAGAAAATGTTTCCGGTCGAGGACTCCATTAAAGACCCTTGGTATACTGTACCCAAAGTTGAAGGGGCCATTTCAACTCTTAGCCAGAGAACCATTTTTCCTATTGATGATAGCTGCATCTTTCCTGATGGACATGAAGCTGGAGGCTTATTTGAAAAAAGATTTGTTTATCAAGGTCTCCAACGGCAACCTGCGGTGTGCATTGCCACCGTGACTAGTGCGGCATCTTATTGGTTCAACGCCTTGTCTGATTCTCTTCAAGTAGAGACTTCCTTGGATGAAATTCAAGATAGGATTAAAGCTCTTAAGTTGGCCAATTCCATTATTGCAGATGCCATTTTACAGGTTGTTAGACTAGGGGCTACAAATTCTAGTTTCCTGTTCCTAGCCCACAGGTCGTTATGGTTGAAATCCTGGTCTGCGGACGTTTTTCTTCTAAAGTCATGCTTCTGGTGATTTCCTTACAAGGGCAAAACCTTGTTTGGACCCGGTTTGGCAGAAATCATCTGATATTACAGGTGGAAAAGGGTCTTTTCTACCTCAAGTTAAGAATAGGCCAAGAGGACGTCAGAGTAATTTTCGTTCCTTTCGTAACTTAAGAGGAAAGCTTTCCCCTTGTTCCAAGACTGATTGTTCCTGCTTGGAAGAAGGGGAAACAATTTAAAGAAAGCCGATTCCAAATCTGTATGAAGGGTTTGCCCCCGATCCGGGATCAGATCAGGTGGGGGGCAGACTTTCTTAGTTCTCTCAAGCCTGGATACAAGATGTCCCAGATCCCTTGTCTGTGGATATAGTATCCCAGGGTTACAAATTGGAATTCAAGACTTCCTCCCAGAGGCAGATTCCATCTCAAGATTATCTGCAGACCAGATAAAGAGAGAGGCGTTCTTGAAATGTGTACAACCACTTTCTTCCCTGGGGGTGATAGTTCCACTTCCAGTGCAGGAACAGGGTCTCGGGTTCTACTCCAACCTATTTGTGGTTCCCAAAAAAGAGGGAACTTTCCGTCCCATTCTAGACTTGAAGTGACTAAACAAGTTTCTCAAAGTTCCATCCTACAAAATGGAGACTATACGCTCTATTCTTCCTTTTAGTCTATGGTTGTCATGAACCTTTTTGTACTAAAGGATGTGTATCTTCATGTTCCTATTCACAGGGACCATCACAGATTCCTGAGATTTGCCTTTCTGGACAAACATTTCCAGTTTGTGGCCCTTCCATTTAGTCTAGTCATGGCTCCCAGAATTTTTTTCAAAGGTTCTGGGTTGTCTTTTGGCAGTGATCATTTCTCGTGGAATTGCTGTGGCACCCTATCTGGACGACATATTGGTTCAGACACCATCTTTTCAACAAGCAAAATCTCAATATGGCGTTTCACAGCGCCTGAGTAATACTACAAAGCTCCTCCTATTAGCAAGAGCTATCAACCTGATCTTAAAATGGACCTAATGGAAAGATTGTCTTTTCTTCGTTCCCACGGATGGAATGTGAATCTGGAAAAAAGCTCTTTCCACTGCTACAAGAGTAGTGTTCTTAGGGACTATAATAGATTCTCTGTTGATGAAGATTTGTCTGACAGAGGTCAGAAAAAACAATTTCCTCTTGCCTCTCTTCAGGCTACTGCTCATCCTTCAGTGGCTCAATGTATGGAGGTAATCGGTCTGATGGTGGCTTCCATGGATATCATTCCTTTTGAGAGCTCTAGTTGTGCATGCTCAGACAATGGAATGGCAACCATGCGGATTTATCTCAGAGAAGAGTTAGATCAGTCGTCAAGGGGTTCTCTCCCGTGGTGGATTTCTCAGGAACATCTGTCTCAGGGCACATGCTTTCGGAGACCTTCCTGGGTGATCGTGACCACGGACGCCAGCCTGCTGGGCTGGGTAGCAGTCTGGAACTCGTTAAAAGCGCAGGACCTTTGGACTCGGGAGGAGTCTGCTCTTCCCATCAACATCTTGGAGTTGAGGGCAATTTGCAATGCTCTATTGGCTTGGTCTCAGTTGTCCTCAGCCCGGTTTATCAGGTTCCAGCTGGACAACATAACCTCTGTGGCTTACATCAATCACCAGGGAGGAACTCTAAGTTCCTTAGCCATGAACGAGGTTACTCAGGTTCTTCAGTGGGCAGAGACCCACAATTGCTTTCTATCTGCCATCCACATTCCAGGAGTAGACAACTGGGAAGCGGATTTTCATAGCAGACAGACATTTCATACTGGGGAGTGGGAACTCCATTTGGAGGTGTTTTCCAGCTTAGCCCTCAAATGGGGGCGTGCCAAAGCTAGATCTGATAGTGTTCTGTCAGAACGTCAAGGTCAAGAGATCCTTTGGCGGTTTCTTGGGTTTTTCAGGTGGGTATACCTTTTTCCTCAGTTTGCTCTCCTGCCACGAGTCATTGCTTGTATCAAACAGGAGGGGGCGTCTGATTCTAATGCGTGGCCTTGCAGGATCTGGTTTGCAGACCTAGTGGAGATGTTATCTTTCCCACCTTGGAGACTACCTCTGAGGAAGGACCTCCTGATTCAGGGTCCCTTCCTTCATCCAAATCTCGTTTCTCTGAAGCTGACTGCTTGGAGATTGAACGCTGAGTTGGTCATTAAAAACCATGATTCAGACTCTCAAGCCTGTTACTAGAAAGATTTACCATAAGATATGGCGTATCTTTATTGGTGTGAATCCAAGGGCTACTCTTGGAGTAGAATTAGAATTTTCTTTTCTTCAGGAAGGGATTGTCAGTCAGTACCCTGAAGGGTCAGATTTCTGTTTTATCAGTTTTACTACATAAACGTTTGGCAGAGGTGTAATCTTTTTGTCGGGCATTGGTCAAAATCAGGCCTGTCTTTAAATCTGTTGCTCCTCCTTGGAGCTTTAACCTTGTTAACGTTTTACAGCTGGCTCTGTTTGAGCTGTTGCATTCCATAGACATTAAGTTATCTTGGAAGCTTTTGTTTCTTGTTGCTATCTCTTCTGCTTGAAGAGTCTCGGACTCTCAGCTCTGCAGTGTGATTCCCCTTATCTTATTTTTCCTGCTGATAAGGCAGTGCTTCGTACTAAGTTAGGCTTCCTTCCTAAGGTTGTTTCTAATAGACATATCAACCAGGAAATTGTTGTCCCCTCTGTGTCCTAATCCTTCTTCCAAAGAATGTTTTGTTAAACAATTTGGATGTTGTACGTGCTCTTAAATTCTACTTTCAGGCGACTAAGGATTTTCGCCAGTCCTCTGCCCTATTTGTCTGTTTCTCTGGGAAACGTAAAGGTCAGCTACTGCTACTACTTTCTTTTTGGTTACGAAGTATAATTTGTTTGGCTTAAGAGATTGCTGGACAGCAGCCTCCTGAGAGAATTACGGCTCATTCCACAAGAGCCGTTTCCTCTTCTTGGGCTTTCAAAAATAAAGCTTCTGTGAAACAAATTTGCAAGGCTGCAACTTGGTCTTCTCTACATACTTTTTCCAAATTTTACAAAGTTGATACTTTTGCATCGGCTGAGGTTTCTTTTGGGAGACAGGTTCTTCAAGCGGTGGTGCCTTCTGTTTAGGGCTGCCTGTCTTGTCCCTATTTATCCGTGTCCTCTAGCTTGGATATTGGTTCCCAACAGTAATTACTCAAGCCGTGGACTCACCATATCTTAGGAAAGAAAAACAAAATGTATGCTTACCTGATAAAATTATTTATTTCCGGATACAATAGTTATCACCTTATGCCAACAAACATGCCTCCACACTACATAGTGGTACTGTATATTAAATCTTTCCAATTTGAAAGCCACAATCGTTCTTTCAGATATGCCATGTGTCTAGCCATAATCTTGTCAATAACAAATACTCCACAGCTCTGCTCTTGTTCTGGAGACTAAAGAGGCCCTTGTTGTTCACTCGCCAAATAAATGTTCTTGTAAGAGGGGTTTTGAGTCCCACCATACAAATAAGGTGTTTTATGAACAAACATATTAGTATGGGGGTCACTTTGTTTGGTGGTCATGCCAGGCCTTGTGTCTCTGAGCTAATATTACATTGCAGGTATAAAGATACATGAGATAATTTAGTGGCAGTAAAATAGACATCAGTTTGATGTTAAAAATATATATATATATATATATATATATATATATATATATATATATATATATACAGTATGTTCATTTGCTGCTGCTAAGACCTGTTGTGCTAATTTGTCACTGCTCTTTTCTTTAGTTGTAGTGGCAGAGGTGACCCAGCCGTCCCTGGGTGTGGGTTATGAGTTGGGCCGTGCAGTGGCTATGGACAAGAAGATTCTTTGTCTCTTCCGACCATCTTGTGGCCGAGGTTAGGATATTGGGTGTTATAGGGGCCTCTTTGTAACAAACTTGCGCACGGGCTACAGAAGTCATTTAATGCAAGATAATTACAGGGTTTGAAATGGTTATTTTTACAGTATAGTAGTAGAACAGGTTATTGCCTAAAACACAGAGCAAATTACACAGCTATAAATATAAGCTAGTGCATTGTCCCCAACAGCAGCTACATTTCATTTCATTACATTACTTTTTCAGTGCAATCTTGTGTACATTATAGGGGCTAACAGTCATTTTGTACAGGGAAAATACAGTGAGCAATGACTGTTCAGAACTTTTTAAAAATCCTCAACCATTTGCTTGCAAAAAAACAAATACAGAACAGTTTTATACTTTTATAGTTTATAAAATAGGCGCTAGTAAGAGATGAAAACAGGGCCTAGACTCCCAGGATGTAGAAATCAACCTCCAAAGAAACTGGTCACAGCATAGGTGAATCACATTCTGCAAAGATAGAAAAGCCCATAAGGCTCAGTTTCTCATTGCAGCCCCAGGAAAGAGTTTAGTGAATGTCCTTGTAAGTCTGTAATGTGGAAAAGCAAAAGATAAAAGACCAGCGCATAATGACCTACAGGCAAACAACAATTAAGAAAGAGGTACTCCCAAGACCTCCACAACACAGGAAAACACAATTTTGCTAAAGGTTATAGGTATAAAAGGGGGAGGTAGAGGTAAATAGTGTTAATTGGAAATATTTTCACACATACAATTCATCTAAATTTTAACATAAATACATTTAAAGTCCTCAAAAGAATGGTGCAGTCCAATAAAATGTAATTTAATAATTTAACATAAAATTACTTGATAAGCAGAAAATTCATAAAATAACAATTAAAACATTAATACATTGAAATACACAAACAACTGACAAATACTTTCATATACACTCTATGCCCTGCAATAAAAATAAGCAACTTTTTTCAAAAAAGAAACAAATCCACTCCTTGTTATAAAAGGGTTAACTTCCGTAGGAATATTCCTTATCGAGGTAGATAATAGCCCCAAAAGAACCTCCAAATTCTTTCCAAAGGATAGGTGGATAGTAGAACCTCCGGATTCCTTCCAAAGGATGGATAGATAGTGTAGAAAGACAAAATCGGCTACTTAGGTAGATATCAATAGCTATTTAAAGCAAAGTACACCAGTACTTACACATAAGTAAACAGATATCGGCGTAGTCTCTCCAGCTCCCCTTATGGAACCCTCCTGCACCTGTCACCACAGACACTGTCCAGGAACACAACTTGGCCACCGTTTAGGAAAGTTCAGAGGGGAAACCAGTGAGCGCCAAAACAAAACACCTGAGCAGATTACAAGACTACAGAAAGTCCTTAGAATCAAAGGTCAGGTAATACAAACATCCGTGTGATCACTGAGCAGCGCGTTTCAAATCTTTGTCAAGCTTAGTTAGAAAGTCCACAGTACCAGCTTTTTATACCCAATTCCTTAAAGGGGCAGCCTGTATTAAATTCATATTATATTCTATTTTATTCATGAAATGATGTCTGGACTTTAAATATTAAGTATACATATGCACAGAAGACAAATAATAGTTAAAAAAAAAATACAAATTAAAAAAAAATACATATGCAAAAATGAGCAGATTACAAGAAATTTACATAACTTACTAAAAATTTCATTTTAAAAAAGCGGTTACATGTCATTTGTTAAATTCTTATACAAACATCTTTTGGAGATATATAGAGAGAGAGAGAGATTTCTTCAACATAGGTGTGTCCGGTCCACGGCGTCATCCTTACTTGTGGGATATTCTCTTCCCCAACAGGAAATGGCAAAGAGCCCAGCAAAGCTGGTCACATGATCCCTCCTAGGCTCCGCCTTCCCCAGTCATTCTCTTTGCCGTTGTACAGGCAACATCTCCACGGAGATGGCTTAGAGTTTTTTAGTGTTTAACTGTAGTTTTTATTATTCAATCAAGAGTTTATTTTAAAATAGTGCTGGTATGTACTATTTACTCTGAAACAGAAAAGAGATGAAGATTTCTGTTTGTAAGAGGAAAATGATTTTAGCAACCGTTACTAAAATCGATGGCTGTTCCACACAGGACTGTTGAGAGGAATTAACTTCAGTTGGGGGAACAGTGAGCAGACTTTTGCTGCTTGAGGTATGACACATTCTAACAAGACGATGTAATGCTGGAAGCTGTCATTTTCCCTATGGGATCCGGTAAGCCATTTTATTACAGACAGTAAATAAGGGCTTCACAAGGGCTTTTTAAGACTGTAGACATTTTCTGGGCTAAATCGATTTATATATAAACATATTTTATACTCCATAGCCTTGAGGAATTATTTTAATCTTGGGAATTTTGTAAAATAACCGGCAGGCACTGTGTTGGACACCTTATTCTCTAGGGGCTTTCCCTAATCATAGGCAGAGTCTCATTTTCGTGCCTGTATTGCGCACTTGTTTTTGAGAAGCATGACATGCAGATGCATGTGTGAGGAGCTCTGATACATAGAAAAGACTTTCTGAAGGCGTCATTTGGTATCGTATTCCCCTTTGGGCTTGGTTGGGTCTCAGCAAAGCAGATACCAGGGACTGTAAAGGGGCTAAATATAAAAACGGCTCCAGTTCCGTTATTTTAAGGGTTAAAGCTTCCAAATTTGGTGTGCAATACTTTTAAGGCTTTAAGACACTGTGGTGAAATTTTGGTGAACAATTCCTTCATACTTTTTCGCAATTGCAGTAATAAAGTGTGTTCAGTTTAAAATTTAAAGTGACAGTAACGGTTTTATTTTAAAACGTTTTTTGTACTTTGTTATCAAGTTTATGCCTGTTTAACGTGTCTGAACTGCCAGATAGACTGTGTTCTGAATGTGGGGAAGCCAAGGTCCCTTCTCATTTAAATAGATGTGATTTATGTGACACAAAATTTAGAGAAAATGATGCCCAAGATGATTCCTCAAGTGAGGGGAGTAAGCATGGTACTGCATCATCCCCTCCTTCGTCTACACCAGTCTTGCCCACACAAGAGGCCCCTAGTACATCTAGCGCCCCAATACTCCTTACTATGCAACAATTAACGGCTGTAATGGATAATTCTATCAAAAACATTTTAGCCAAAATGCCCACTTATCAGCGAAAGCGCGACTGCTCTGTTTTAGAAAATACTGAAGAGCATGAGGACGCTGATGATATTGTTTCTGAAGGGCCCCTACACCAGTCTGAGGGGGCCAGGGAGGTTTTGTCTGAGGGAGAAATTTCAGATTCAGGGAAAATTTCTCAACAAGCTGAACCTGATGTGATTACATTTAAATTTAAGTTGGAATATCTCCGCGCTCTGCTTAAGGAGGTGTTATCCACTCTGGATGATTGTGAGAACTTGGTCATCCCAGAGAAACTATGTAAAATGGACAAGTTCCTAGAGGTCCCGGGGCCCCCCGAAGCTTTTCCTATACCCAAGCGGGTGGCGGACATTGTAAATAAAGAATGGGAAAGGCCCGGTATACCTTTCGTCCCTCCCCCCATATTTTAAAAAATTGTTTCCTATGGTCGACCCCAGAAAGGACTTATGGCAGACAGTCCCCAAGGTCGAGGGGGCGGTTTCTACTCTAAACAAACGCACCACTATACCCATAGAAGATAGTTGTGCTTTCAAAGATCCTATGGATAAAAAATTAGAAGGTTTGCTTAAAAAGATGTTTGTTCAGCAAGGTTACCTTCTACAACCAATTTCATGCATTGTCCCTGTCACTACAGCCGCGTGTTTCTGGTTCGATGAGCTAGAAAAGGCGATCACTAGTAATTCTCCTTCTTATGAGGAGATTATGGACAGAATCCGTGCTCTCAAATTGGCTAATTCTTTCACCCTAGACGCCACTTTGCAATTGGCTAGGTTAGCGGCGAAAAATTCTGGGTTTGCTATTGTGGCGCGCAGAGCGCTTTGGTTAAAATCTTGGTCAGCGGATGCGTCTTCCAAGAACAAATTGCTTAACATTCCTTTCAAGGGGAAAACGCTGTTTGGCCCTGACTTGAAAGAGATTATCTCTGATATCACTGGGGGCAAGGGCCACGCCCTTCCTCAGGATAGGTCTTTCAAGGCCAAAAATAAACCTAATTTTCGTCCCTTTCGTAGAAACGGACCAGCCCCAAGTGCTACGTCCTCTAAGCAAGAGGGTAATACTTCTCAAGCCAAGCCAGCCTGGAGACCAATGCAAGGCTGGAACAAGGGAAAGCAGGCCAAGAAACCTGCCACTGCTACCAAGACAGCATGAGATGTTGGCCCCCGATCCGGGACCGGATCTGGTGGGGGGCAGACTCTCTCTCTTCGCTCAGGCTTGGGCAAGAGATGTTCTGGATCCTTGGGCGCTAGAAATAGTCTCCCAAGGTTATCTTCTGGAATTCAAAGGGCTTCCCCCAAGGGGGAGGTTCCACAGGTCTCAATTGTCTTCAGACCACATAAAAAAACAGGCATTCTTACATTGTGTAGAAGACCTGTTAAAAATGGGAGTGATTCATCCTGTTCCATTAGGAGAACAAGGGATGGGGTTCTACTCCAATCTGTTCGTAGTTCCCAAAAAAGAGGGAACGTTCAGACCAATCTTAGATCTCAAGATCCTAAACAAGTTTCTCAAGGTTCCATCGTTCAAAATGGAAACCATTCGAACAATTCTTCCTTCCATCCAGGAAGGTCAATTCATGACCACGGTGGATTTAAAGGATGCGTATCTACATATTCCTATCCACAAGGAACATCATCGGTTCCTAAGGTTCGCATTCCTGGACAAGCATTACCAGTTCGTGGCACTTCCGTTCGGATTAGCCACTGCTCCAAGGATTTTCACAAAGGTACTAGGGTCCCTTCTAGCGGTGCTAAGACCAAGGGGCATTGCAGTAGTACCTTACTTGGACGACATTCTGATTCAAGCGTCGTCCCTTCCTCTAGCAAAGGCTCACACGGACATTGTCCTGGCCTTTCTCAGATCTCACGGATGGAAAGTGAACGTAGAAAAGAGTTCTCTATCTCCGTCAACGAGGGTTCCCTTCTTGGGAACAATAATAGACTCCTTAGAAATGAGGATTTTTCTGACAGAGGCCAGAAAAACAAAACTTCTAAACTCTTGTCAAATACTTCATTCCGTTCCTCTTCCTTCCATAGCGCAGTGCATGGAAGTAATAGGTTTGATGGTAGCGGCAATGGACATAGTTCCTTTTGCGCGCATTCATCTAAGACCATTACAACTGTGCATGCTCAGTCAGTGGAATGGGGACTATACAGACTTGTCTCCGACGATACAAGTAAATCAGAGGACCAGAGATTCACTCCGTTGGTGGCTGTCCCTGGACAACCTGTCACAGGGGATGAGCTTCCGCAGACCAGAGTGGGTCATTGTCACGACCGACGCCAGTCTGATGGGCTGGGGCGCGGTCTGGGGACCCCTGAAAGCTCAGGGTCTTTGGTCTCGGGAAGAATCTCTTCTACCGATAAATATTCTGGAACTGAGAGCGATACTCAATGCTCTCAAGGCTTGGCCTCAGCTAGCAAAGGCCAAGTTCATACGGTTTCAATCAGACAACATGACGACTGTTGCGTACATCAACCATCAGGGGGGAACAAGGAGTTCCCTGGCGATGGAAGAAGTGACCAAAATCATTCAATGGGCGGAGACTCACTCCTGCCACTTGTCTGCAATCCACATCCCAGGAGTGGAAAATTGGGAAGCGGATTTTCTGAGTCGTCAGACATTACATCCGGGGGAGTGGGAACTCCATCCGGAAATCTTTGCCCACATTACTCAACTGTGGGGCATTCCAGACATGGATCTGATGGCCTCTCGTCAGAACTTCAAGGTTCCTTGCTACGGGTCCAGATCCAGGGATCCCAAGGCGACTCTAGTAGATGCACTAGTAGCACCTTGGACCTTCAACCTAGCTTATGTATTCCCGCCGTTTCCTCTCATCCCCAGGCTGGTAGCCAGGATCAATCAGGAGAGGGCATCGGTGATCTTGATAGCTCCTGCGTGGCCACGCAGGACTTGGTATGCAGACCTGGTGAATATGTCATCGGCTCCACCATGGAAGCTACCTTTGAGACGAGACCTTCTTGTTCAAGGTCCGTTCGAACATCCGAATCTGGTCTCACTCCAACTGACTGCTTGGAGATTGAACGCTTGATCTTATCAAAGCGAGGGTTCTCAGATTCTGTTATTGATACTCTTGTTCAGGCCAGAAAGCCTGTAACTAGAAAAATTTACCACAAAATATGGAAAAAATATATCTGTTGGTGTGAATCTAAAGGATTCCCTTGGGACAAGGTAAAAATTCCTAAGATTCTATCCTTTCTTCAAGAAGGATTGGAGAAAGGATTATCTGCAAGTTCCTTGAAGGGACAGATTTCTGCCTTGTCTGTGTTACTTCACAAAAAGCTGGCAGCTGTGCCAGATGTTCAAGCCTTGTTCAGGCTCTGGTTAGAATCAAGCCTGTTTACAAACCTTTGACTCCTCCTTGGAGTCTCAATTTAGTTCTTTCAGTTCTTCAGGGGGTTCCGTTTGAACCCTTACATTCCGTTGATATTAAGTTATTATCTTGGAAAGTTTTGTTTTTGGTTGCAATTTCTTCTGCTAGAAGAGTTTCAGAATTATCTGCTCTGCAGTGTTCTCCTCCTTATCTGGTGTTCCATGCAGATAAGGTGGTTTTACGTACTAAACCTGGTTTTCTTCCGAAAGGATTTTAGACAAACATCTTCCTTGTTTGTTGTTTATTCTGGTAAAAGGAGAGGTCAAAAAGCAACTTCTACCTCTCTCTCTTTTTGGATTAAAAGCATCATCAGATTGGCTTATGAGACTGCCGGACGGCAGCCTCCTGAAAGAATCACAGCTCATTCCACTAGGGCTGTGGCTTCCACATGGGCCTTCAAGAACGAGGCTTCTGTTGATCAGATATGTAAGGCAGCGACTTGGTCTTCACTGCACACTTTTACCAAATTTTACAAGTTTGATACTTTTGCTTCTTCTGAGGCTATTTTTGGGAGAAAGGTTTTGCAAACCGTGGTGCCTTCCATTTAGGTGACCTGATTTGCTCCCTCCATCCGTGTCCTAAAGCTTTGGTATTGGTTCCCACAAGTAAGGATGACGCCGTGGACCGGACACACCTATGTTGGAGAAAACAGAATTTATGTTTACCTGATAAATTACTTTCTCCAACGGTGTGTCCGGTCCACGGCCCGCCCTGGTTTTTTAATCAGGTCTGATAATTTATTTTCTTTAACTACAGTCACCACGGTATCATATGATTTCTCCTATGCAAATATTCCTCCTTTACGTTGGTCGAATGACTGGGGAAGGCGGAGCCTAGGAGGGATCATGTGACCAGCTTTGCTGGGCTCTTTGCCATTTCCTGTTGGGGAAGAGAATATCCCACAAGTAAGGATGACGCCGTGGACCGGACACACCGTTGGAGAAAGTAATTTATCAGGTAAACATAAATTCTGTTATTATAAAAAGGCGCTGTGTGTGTGTGTGTATAGATAGATATACATACAAATGAAAGCGAACAAGTTCCAGTCGTGGATGCAGGTAAAAAAAAGTCAATCTTTATTTCTTAGCTTAAGAACATTAACACTCGACATGTTAAAACGCGTTTCAGCTCTGCTGAGCCGTACTCATAGACCTCTGATCTGGTGCTGTAGCAGCACAAATTTATGCAAAGTTAATTAGGTCAATTAAACACATTGCCCAAAATAGATTAACATGTTAACCCTTTAATATGCGTTTTTATGTGTGGTAGAATTTGGGTTAGAGTGTGTAAATGTTTTCTATAAATTTTAGTAGTCTTTTAAATGATATATATTAGTACTATCTTTTCATACTTCTGTATATATTCTTAGATTTAAATACCTTGTCTCTTTATGTATGAGTATATGTATACAGGGAGTGCAGAATTATTAGGCAAATGAGTATTTTGACCACATCATCCTCATTATGCATGTTGTCTTACTCCAAGCTGTATAGGCTCGAAAGCCTACTACCAATTAAGCATATTAGGTGATGTGCATCTCTGTAATGAGAAGGGGTGTGGTCTAATGACATCAACACCCTATATCCGGTGTGCATAATTATTAGGCAACTTCCTTTCCTTTGGCAAAATGGGTCAAAAGAAGGACTTGACAGGCTCAGAAAAGTCAAAAATAGTGAGATATCTTGCAGAGGGATGCAGCACTCTTAAAATTGCAAAGCTTCTGAAGCGTGATCATCGAACAATCAAGCGTTTCATTCAAAATAGTCAACAGGGTCGCAAGAAGCGTGTGGAAAAACCAAGGCGCAAAATAACTGCCCATGAACTGAGAAAAGTCAAGCGTGCAGCTGCCAAGATGCCACTTGCCACCAGTTTGGCCATATTTCAGAGCTGCAACATCACTGGAGTGCCCAAAAGCACAAGGTGTGCAATACTCAGAGACATGGCCAAGGTAAGAAAGGCTGAAAGACGACCACCACTGAACAAGACACACAAGCTGAAACGTCAAGACTGGGCCAAGAAATATCTCAAGACTGATTTTTCTAAGGTTTTATGGACTGATGAAATGAGAGTGAGTCTTGATGGGCCAGATGGATGGGCCCGTGGCTGGATTGGTAAAGGGCAGAGAGCTCCAGTCCGACTTTGACGCCAGCAAGGTGGAGGTGGAGTACTGGTTTGGGCTGGTATCATCTTGATGAGCTTGTGGGGCCTTTTCGGGTTGAGGATGGAGTCAAGCTCAACTCCCAGTCCTACTGCCAGTTTCTGGAAGACACCTTCTTCAAGCAGTGGTACAGGAAGAAGTCTGCATCCTTCAAGAAAAACATGATTTTCATGCAGGACAATGCTCCATCACACGCGTCCAAGTACTCCACAGCGTGGCTGGCAAGAAAGGGT